>NW_027196874.1:2500-75683 GCF_038502225.1 Cherax quadricarinatus
TTTTCCAGAGCATTTAAATCCATTCTGTAATACGGTGACCAGAACTGAGCAGCATAGTCTAAATGAGGCCTAACCAAGGATATATAGAGTTGAAGAACAACCTGAGGACTTCTATTATTTATACTTCTAGATATGAAGCCAAAGATTCTGTTAGCTTTACTCTGAACACTAATGCACTGTTGTCTTGGTTTTAGATTACTGCTAACCAGAACTCCTAAATCCTTTTCACAATCAGTAGTATTAAGATCTACATTGTTTAGTTTGTATGGCATGGTTATTTACCTGTCTAACATTTAGAACCTTGCGTTTGTCTATATTAAACTGCATCCACTACTTCTACGACCATTGCATCAGTCTATTCAAATCATCTTGGAGTGCTCCAGAGTCTTCATTAGAATGAACAGGATAGCCTATTTTGGTGTCATCAGCAAATTTGCTTATGTCGCTATTTATTCCCTCATCTATGTCATTTATGTAAATTGTGAACAACAATGGGCCCAACACTGACCCCTGAGGAACACCGCTTGTGACGTGCCCCCATTATGATTTCTCCCAATTTATGCAAACTCTCTGCTGCCTATTTGCCAGCAATGCGTCTACCAAGGAAAAAATTTCTCCTCCTATTCCATTAGCCTTAAGTTTCCTCGAAAGACGTACTGAAGTCCATATACACAATATCACACTCATTACCATGGTGTACCTCCTCAAACACCTTAATGAAAAACATTAATAAATTTGTAAGACAAGAACGCCCCTTTGTAAAACCATGTTGAGATTCATTAATTAATTTATGCTTATCAAGATGGCTACGAAATGCTTTGTCAATTATTGATTCCATAAATTTTCCTACTATGGAGGTAAGGCTTATTGGTTTATAGTTCAAAACTAAGGGCCTGTCACCTGCCTTGTAAATAGGTATTACATTTGCCATTTTCCACTTATCAGGCACTATGCCAGTTTGTAGTAATATGTTGAAAAGATTAGCCAAAGGTATGCTAAGTTCCTCTTTACATTCCTTTAACACCCTTGCAAACAGTTCTGGGGATTTGTTAGATTCTAGTTTCTCTATTTGTCTGAGGACCATGTCACTAGTTACCACAATCGTACATAGTTTATTATCATCCTGTTCTACATAATCTATTATTTCAGGAAATTTGCTAGTATTTTCCTAGGTAAAAACTGAGAGGAAGTAGATATTGAAAATTTCACACATGTCCTTATCACTGTCAGTGATCTGACCTGATTTACTCTTAAGTGGGCCTATCTTGTCCCTAATCTTACTTCTGTATGTCTGAAAGAACCCTTTTGTTTAGTCTTCGAATCCCTTGTGACCTTAGCCTCATAATCCCTTTTTGCTTTTCTTATTCTTTTTTTGTTTCTCTCTTTAATTGAATATATTGATTTCTTAACTGCCCATCCCCTCTTTTGATACGCCTATATATGCCTCTCTTTTGACCAATGAGATGTTTTAATCTACTGTTCATCCATTTGGGATCATTTTTGTTAGATCTAATTTCCATACTCGAAACAAAAGTTGTCTGGGCAGCTAGAACTATGCTCTAAAAAACGTCATATTGGCAAACAAGATCACCTACCTGACCCATAGTCTGGACATCCCAATTTAGTCTACCCAGGTAATTTTTCTGTCCCATGAAATCGGCCCCAAGCGAAATTCTGGGACGGAGATTTGATTGCAGTTATCTGGGTAATTCCATGATATATTGAAACTAAGTGATTTGTGATAACTCCCCAATCTCATCATTAACCTCAAGATTATTAATTAGTGATTCTTTGTTGGCAAGAACCAAGTCAATCAGATTGTTTCTTCTAGTTGTGTCTGTCACAAACAGTTCTAAAAAGCAATCCTGAACCGCATCAAGAAAGTCACTAGACTCAAAATTTCCTGTCATATTGTTCCAATCAATTTGTCTAAAGTTAAAATCTCCCATTAACACAACAAACCATACCCCGGCTGGGATTGAACCCGCGGTCAGAGAGTCTCAAAATTCCAGTCTGTCTTAATCCCAGCCGGGGTATGGTTTGTTTGCAATCGTGTCATTACGATTTCGTGAGTCATTAACACAACATTTTTATATCTAGATGCCTTATGAATTTCGTCCCATAACTTACGGCACTCCCTATCAAGGTTTGGGGGCCTATAAATCACACCCAAAGTTAATTTGTCACAACCCTCGAGAAACTGTAGCCAAACAGATTATGTGTTCGAGGTATCTAACCTTATATCATGCCTTAGAAAACAATTTAAATTATCTCTGACATACATCGCCACTCCACCACCTTTCCTGTTGATCCTATCAGTGTGGAATAGTTTATAACCCTGTATGTTGCATTCAGAAGGCATTTCTCTATCTTTCAGGTTGAACCAGGTCTCTGTTATACCAGTAATATCTATATTACCTGCATTTGCAAGTAATTTTAGTTCATCTATCTTATTTCTTAAACTCCTACTATTTTCATAGTAAACCTTAAAGGGAGCTAGTCACTCGTTGCCCTCTACTATCTCTCTTTGTTTGTTGATCAATTGATTTGTCTTTACTAGCAACTTTATTTTGAATATTGTCTTTTAAACATATCCCTGAGGTAATCCCAGTAATATCAGCTGTTTTTAACCCTAACACTGCAGCCTGATTGTTTCTCACAAACACCCATACCTCTATAATCTATCAATTTAAATTTCTGGACAAGTTATCAATTACCTCGTCAATCGAATTGGCTAATGCAAGCACTCCATCCCCAGAGAGATGAACCCCATCCCTTGCATACATGTCACATTTGCCATAGAATATGTCCCAGTTATCAATGAATGGGATTGCAAGTTCCTTTCAGTACCTTTCTAGCCAGCAATTTATACTGATTGCCCTAGACATCCACTCATTGTCCACTCCCTTTCTAGGCAAGATGCTACATATGACTGAAATCCCTCCCTTAGACCAGACTACTTCTATGGCTGACCTGTGCTTATCCAGCAACTCCTGTCTCCTGCTCTTCCCAGTGTCATTACCCCCAGCACTAAGACAAATAATGGGCTTGTTCCCATTACCTGACATAATATTATCCAACCTGCTGACTATGTCACCAACACCAGCTCGTGGAAGGCAGACCCTCTGTCTGATCTTTTTGTGTCTGTTACAAAAAGCACTGTCCATATATCTTACCTGAGAATCTCCTAAAATTAAAATATTCTTACCTTGATTGGCAAGGGAATCAGTGGTACCTTGAACCTCACTAACCACTGAAGTACACTCGTCCTGGAGAAGAGAGAATCGATTTCCTACCTTCACATCTTCTCTGTTAACCCTCCTTATCTTCTTTCTTCCTGAACTGTGAACCATTTGCCACTTAATTAAAGTGGTTGCCACTCTCACTGCTAGTGACCATTTCCTCCTAACCAGCTAAATCCTTCTCACACTCCCAAACTCATCTAGGCGAAGCTTCAGCCTCCTATTTTTCTCCTAAAGAAGTAGAACCTCCTTCTTCAACACCTGAACCTGAAATTCAAAAACACTACAACAAACAAAGGCGCTTGGTAAAACCCCATGCTAACTCCCAAAGAGCTTAGGAGAGGTACGACCACACGTGACCACTGACCTCAGCATACTGATACCAGGTCACATTAAAATAATACCAGGTCACATTTAATATAATACCAGGTCACATTTTATATAATACTAGGTCACATTTAATGTAATACAAGGTTGTGTAGAAAATTCTCCAGAAAGAAGGTATCTCTCAGTCCCCCAAGTGACTTGAGGGACTCAGCCCTCCCGGAAAAGGAGCTGAGAGACTCTCTTGCTTCCGCATAAATATTTAATTAGATGCACATGCGTCTAGCAGCACCACAGTCATGCCACCTGTTCTTGCAGAGCAGTGTTTGTGGCAATACAAGTGACAATGAAACGAGAGTAATGAGTCTCTTTCACTTAGCAGAAAATTACAGGATAACCCTATACCACTTTACCTACAATGTCTATGGCTAGACAACAAGAAATCGACCATCATGTATTGAAAACTGTGACGATGTTTAGCAAGGAGAGAAATCATGCTGAAGTCAGCATTGAGGGGCTGCTCGAGGGTAAAGTGCACAGGAGAAGCTCAGATTGGCTTCAAGAAACAGACGTGAAATGTGTGCCATGCAGGCATTGCCCCTGAACAAAAGAAATGTAACGATCAGTGTATTTGATTCTTGTTTAATTGACAATCTCAAAAATTTGTGGTAGAATTATTACATAGTGAATTATACCCGATCTTCCTGTTGTGAAATTACCATGAAACTAAAGACAAATCTTGGAAATGTACAATGTAGTGTAATCGTGCGAGTGTATGCAGAACAATCCCAATGGAGGACAGTGCAGCATTCCCTGAGACACTCCAATCAAGACACCGATTTCATGGTCAAATTTTCCTTACCACAAGCCAGGGAAAAATTTTGGGTCAGATACAAATACCCAGGTAAGTATAGACATACTCTCTCCTAGTTAGGTTGGTTTTGCCATCCAGTGGCTTTACCAATACATATTCTAGGATATAACTAGAAGACAGTAGAACTATATACAAAAGGTGAGGTAACCAGTCCCTCAGCCTTGGAATTAGTGTTGAGAGCACAGTGGTGGTAGAAATTCAGGTGCTCTCAACACCAAGTCCAAGGCTGAGGGACTGATTACCTCATTTTTTGTATATAGTTCTACTGTCTTCTAATTATGTTCTGGAATCTGTATTGGTAAAGCCACTGGATGGCGAAACGTCTACAATAAAAAATAACCAGATATTACACATGTGTCTTAACTTTCATTTAATGCTGTTGTTTATTGACTTCTTGTTTCTGTGGACATAGGTGGCCCAGTGGCCTGGTGGCTACAGCTCCCGCTTCACACACGGAGGGCCCGGGTTCGATTCCCGGCGGGTGGAAATTCCGACACGTTTCCTTACACCTATTGTCCTGTTCACCTAGCAGCAAATAGGTACCTGGGTGTTAGTCGACTGGTGTGGGTCGCATCCTGGGGGACAAGATTAAGGACCCCAATGGAAATAAGTTAGACAGTCCTCGATGACGCACTGACTTTCTTGGGTTATCCTGGGTGGCTAACCCTCCGGGGTTAAAAATCCGAACGAAATCTTATCTTATCTTAGGTTGTTGTTCAGCACAAGTGCTTGGGCATAATGCTGTATGATACATACCTTTGCATTTAAAACTTCTTCAGAGATCATTTACCTCCCTTGTGTTCACCTAAACACGTAGTGCACCGTTTCAGCTGTTGAGCATGCTGTTTCTGTGCCTCCATTGTTGTGTATTGAATACAATACTGTGCCCAAAGTGATCCATCACAAAGTACACATTTTGGAGTGCGTTTATGTGTGACAGTCTATTTACTGTCTGTTTAGTGGGAGTAGGTATTACTCTTTTTTTGCTGAGTTGAAAGTTTGGTATGCATAGTAGGATTTGTAAGTTTATCATCAAGTCTCATTGCTTGCATGCAAGACACTGTTGCTTGTAAACCTTTGCTAATTTCTTCAAAAGTGAAATAGAATTTATTGAACATAATTTTTAATCGTTCAATGGTTTGTGGTGACAGCTTAGTCTGTACAATATCACTGATATTGTGTTAGGTAATATTTAGTCTCCAGAGATCTGAGACTATTGTCTAGTGTGATTCTAAATGTCTGTAAATCTGAAAAACAATGTCTTATTGGCTTCAAGCTTGAGATTCTGAATGCATGTCTAACCCTGGCATTGTCAGCATCGCGGTAATGTTTGCTAAAGCATGCAAAGCTTGCTGATAATTGCCTTTAACCACCGGAAACTATTTAATCAGTTCAAATGGTTCTCGCTTCACAATACATTTGAGGCAGTTTAATTTGGTTATCTCATCAATATCAGGTCTTGTGTGTACAGAGTCACTTGTTTGCACAGAGCTGCTTAATGCCTCAAATGATGTAGTGGAAGTTTTAGCAGTAAAGGTCGAGAACCAAAACCTAGTCATTGTGGTAGTCTACAAGCCTCCGGATGCAACATCCCAGCAATTCCAGGAACAGCTGTTAAAAATTGACCACTGTCTGGAAAATCTTCCAGCTCCTGCACCCAACATCTTGCTCCTGGGGGATTTCAACTTAAGGCACCTAAAATGGAGGAATATAGCAAATAATATTGTTGCAGTAATAACACCAGGAGTAATAACACGAGCTTTTAAATCTCTGCACAAAATTCAATTTAAACCAGCAAATAATAGAGCCTACTAGACTGGAGAATACACTAGACCTCATCTTCACTAACAATGATGATCTGATAAGAAATGTCACCATATCAAAAACAATATACTCAGATCACAACATAATTGAGGTTCAGACATGTATGAGTGGAGCCCCAGACCGACATAATAAGACTAGTCACGAGGGAGCATTCACCAAATTCAACTTCAATAACAAAAACATAAAGTGGGACCAAGTAAACCAATTCCTAACCGATATAAGCTGGGAAGATATACTAAGCAACACAGACCCCCAACTTATGCCTAGAACAGATTAACTCGGTGGCACTCGATGTTTGCACAAGGCTTATTCCTCTAAGAAAAAGGAGGAGTAGATGTAAAATAGAAAGAGACAGGCGCTCCCTTTACAGGCGACGGAAAAGAATAACAGAGCGGCTAAAAGAGGTCAATATATCTGAAATGCGTAGGGAGACACTGGTCAGAGAAATAGAAAGCATCGAACTTAAGCTAAAAGAATCCTTTAGGAGTCAGGAATCGGGGGAAGAACTAAAAGCCATAAATGAAATCGAAAGAAACCCAAAGTATTTCTTCTCCTATGCCAAATCAAAATCGAGAACAACGTCCAGTATTGGGCTCCTACTTAAACAAGATGGGTCCTACACAGATGACAGCAAGGAAATGAGTGAGCTACTCAAGTCCCAGTATGACTTAGTTTTTAGCAAGCCGCTAACCAGACTGAGAGTCGAAGATCAAAATGAATTTTTTATGAGAGAGCCACAAAATTTGATTAACACAAGCCTATCCGATGTTATCCTGACGCCAAATGACTTCGAACAGGCGATAAATGACATGCCCATGCACTCTGCCCCAGGGCCAGACTCATGGAACTCTGTGTTCATCAAGAACTGCAAGAAGCCCCTATCACGAGCCTTTTCCATCCTATTGAGAGGGAGCATAGACACGGGGGTCGTCCCACAGTTACTAAAAACAACAGACATAGCCCCACTCCACAAAGGGGGCAGTAAAGCAACAGCAAAGAACTACAGACCAATAGCACTAACATCCCATATCATAAAAATCTTTGAAAGGGTCCTAAGAAGCAAGATCACCACCCATCTAGAAACCCATCAGTTACACAACCCAGGGCAACATGGGTTTAGAACAGGTCGCTCCTGTCTGTCTCAACTATTGGATCACTACGACAAGGTCCTAAATGCACTAGAAGACAAAAAGAATGCAGATGTAATATATACAGACTTTGCAAAAGCCTTCGACAAGTGTGACCATGGCGTAATAGCGCACAAAATGCGTGCTAAAGGAATAACAGGAAAAGTCGGTCGATGGATCTATAATTTCCTCACTAACAGAACACAGAGAGTAGTCGTCAACAGAGTAAAGTCCGAGGCAGCTACGGTGAAAAGCTCTGTTCCACAAGGCACATTACTCGCTCCCATCTTGTTCCTCATCCTCATATCCGACATAGACAAGGATGTCAGCCACAGCACCGTGTCTTCCTTTGCAGATGACACCCGAATCTGCATGACAGTGTCTTCCATTGCAGACACTGCAAGGCTCCAGGCGGACATCAACCAAATCTTTCAGTGGGCTGCAGAAAACAATATGAAGTTCTACGATGAGAAATTTCAATTACTCAGATATGGTAAACATGAGGAAATTAAATCTTCATCAGAGTACAAAACAAATTCTGGCCACAAAATAGAGCGAAACACCAACGTCAAAGACCTGGGAGTGATCATGTCGGAGGATCTCACCTTCAAGGACCATAACATTGTATCAATCGCATCTGCTAGAAAAATGACAGGATGGATAATGAGAACCTTCAAAACTAGGGAGGCCAAGCCCATGATGACACTCTTCAGGTGACTTGTTCTATCTAGGCTGGAATATTGCTGCACACTAACAGCACCTTTCAAGGCAGGTGAAATTGCCGACCTAGAAAATGTACAGAGAACTTTCACGGCGCGCATAACGGAGATAAAACACCTCAATTACTGGGAGCGCTTGAGGTTCCTAAACCTGTATTCCCTGGAACGCAGGAGGGAGAGATACACGATTATATACACCTGGAAAATCCTAGAGGGACTAGTACCGAACTTGCACACGAAAATCACTCACTACGAAAGCAAAAGACTTGGCAAAGACCCCTGGCAGTCTTCAAGCTGGCACTGGACAAGCACCTGATCAGCCGGGCTCTGGGTCGTACGTTTGTTTGCGTGCAGCCAGCAGCAACAGCCTGGTTGATCAGGCTCTGATCCACCAGGAGGCCTGGTCACAGACCGGGCCGCGGGGGCGTTGACCCCCGGAACTCTCTCCAGGTAAACTCCAGGTACCAAAGACTGAAATCAACTAGTAAACTCTTCATAATCATGACCTTCAAATATAGGTAATGAGAGATTAGTAAGACTAGGTAGCGGTATGCCAGTTGTGGCAGGTGTGACAGGTGTCTGGCCACTAAGTACAGTAGGTCTTTGTGCCAGAAATTTCTGGCAGATACAATTTGTCTCTGCCCATTTCAATTGTTGATCACTGAAGGTGACCAAGGATTGTTGAAGTTCATCCTCAGGTGGACTTGAGAATAGAAAATCACTTTTGTATTTCTCATAATCTGAATTAATGTTCTCCAGACGTTTAACAAGTAAAACCAGTTTTACTTCTAGATTGTCAAAATCAACGTTTGCTTTTGGGTCAACCCTACACAGGATGAAATCAGCTTTTCTCTTTGCATACTTTTCATTTGTGTGGAAATTATTTAATTTCCGAAGCTATAGTGCCTAATAAGTGTTTAATGTGCTAATTTGGGTCAAAATGTATTTGAAAATGGAATATAATCAACAGTTTCCTCTGCGCCTGCGTGGATGTGCAGGGGAACAGGTCGAGACAGGGCATCGGGGAGCAGGAGTGTTTTGAATCTAGTGAGGAGGCTGTGAAAACATGGGAACAGTAAATTGGCGTTCACGGCGGCCTATGGATTAATATAGGCCTCACTTCATTATAGGAAGTGTCGTAACTGTTCCTGGTGAAGAGTGAGGGAACATGATTTACTGGACCACCATAATAAAGTGGTAAAATTAGTGAATAACGGTAGGACCGGTGGTGACTGGCACGTCGCCATGGGTGTCCCAGGAAAAATACCCGTGATTTAATCATCACTCATCGGTCTCAGATCTTAATGGAGTGACCTCTAATGTGTATAATAATTATGAGACATTAAATAGTCTTGTGAATGGTAAAGTAATCAGTGATAATAACATTAAGTTGAGAGAATGCGGGAAGTGAAATAAGTCGCCCTGTTCCGAGTGAACACTTTAGTCCTCGTGGTTCCCCTCCCGAGGATAGTGAAGGTTTTATGGAGTCACGACTTCTAAACTGGGACAAACCAACGGATACCTCGTCCTGCTGGAATAAGAACCGTGTCGGTGCAGCAGGACATCGAAATGAGATGGTGAATGAAGGAAATAAGGAGCATCAATCACCCACAGTTAAGTAACCCTTCTAGTTATAGCAGACTGATACTGGCCAGTTAGGTATGTTGTAATTGGATAGGTTATGGGTGATCTAGCTACATCAAATGGCCACCAAAGAATATCTGGTAAGTGATGGAATTATGTATAAATGTTTTTCTTTGATGGATATATCCTTGTGTAACCTACCCCCACCCCTTCATTCAGTTAAACTAATATAATCTACACAGCTCACAATTAATTACTAGCACCATACTTATGGGTGCTATCCAATTTATACTGGTCTCGGATAGATATGGATAAGATTGTGAGGGTCGAGGGGGCCACCTGCAGTTACCAGAGGTGTTTAAGTTTTCTCACATGTCTACACAGGGTGACTGCTGTAAACAATATAGTTGTTGTCTCCCAATGAGATTACTCGTATGCATGTAATGTTGAGGTATGTACAAGTAATCACCCCTAGAAAATTTTCCACATCTGCCCGATGGTCCTTCCTGAACTGGATGAAATCAGTGAAAAAATTAATTGAATTAATTACTTAATAATTAAGTGACTGATTGAAGGAAGTGGGTATAGGGTACACAAATTTAATCGGTCATGTGGTGGATGATAATTAGCCCAGTTAATTACTAGCAAGTGGGTGGCTAGGATTTATACAAGAGTAAAGTAGAAGAATTACTCTCAAGGTGTCTATTTAAGTTGTATAATTGGTGATTATTAATTCCCTAACCATGGCTGGGTCTGAGGAAGTTAGTGCGGCTGGCAAGTCCAAGGATGGCAAAGCAAAGAAAGCGCCACTACAAGCTCAGAAGGGATATGTTACTAAATCATACAACAAGTGTATGGAGTTAATGGGACAAGAAACGTTAAACCCTGATGAATTAAAGTTACACCTAGATGCCTTAGAAAATAGATATGAGTAATATAAATTGTGGTATAAGGACTGTGAGAGAGATCTACTGGTGAATTGTGCAGATGATGCTGAAAGGGAGCAGCTGCTGGATGAATATTATGAAGTGGAGGACAACATTGTGTCCTGCAAAACTAAGGCTTTAGAGAAGGTAAAGGGTGTTAACAATGTTACTGGTCAACCTAGTAAAGAAAATCAGAGGTGTCTACCAAAACTCCCAGAATTATGCATGCCTGTGTTTAATCTGGGAGAAAACTGGGAGGAGTTTTGGTCTATCTTTAAAGCAGTCGTACATGATAGGAGTGATCTTGCAAGTGTTACCAAATTATGCTATTTAAAGGGACAAGTAAAGGGAGATGTGCATGTTCTCATACAAGCATTCCCAAATGTAGATGACTCCTATTGTGAGGCAGTTGACTTGTTGGAGGTCACTTATTGTAACTTGGAGCAAAGTAGGCTGGATCTAGTAGCTATTTTGGCTAGTTTGAAGACTCCAGATCACAACCGCAATGGCTTACAGCAATTTAAGATCAAACTAGAAAGCACTCTTAATACCTTGAGTAATAAATATGATCTGAAGGGAGCAGAGTGGTTGTTGAGTGCCTTGATTCAGAATAAGTTGAACCACAAGACAGTAGAGTGGCTATCTAACAGATATCACTAGGGTTACTTAGGGTTGGAAGAAATAAGAGTGGGCCTGCAGGAGCTAATTGTCCAACTGCAGACCAGCCAACCCATTACCTCTAGGAATACCACGTCTACAGACCGCAGTGCACCTGTCAAGTTCCACAAAAGGAAAATTTATCCCAATATCAATAATCATAAGTCACCTACTAAACAGTGTTATGTAGGCACATATCAAGTGACAGGGGGCAGTAATAGTGGTTCTCCACATCAAAGCAAGAGGAGTAAGTACCACAATAAGGGTAGCCCAGTTGATAAGAGGTCAGGCAAAGAAAGGAGAGATTGTATCTTCTGCAACGGTACTCATTTCTCTAAGAACTGTAATGCCTATAATTCATGGGATGTTAAAGTGGAAAGATTGGAAGAGCTTGCTAGATGTATCAGGTGTCTAGGAAATCATAATGTAAGGGATTGCTGTGCTAACTTGCACCATTGTTATCAGTGTAACAAGGGAAGACACCACATTGCTATGTGTAAGGGTGGATCTAATCGTAATGATGGTAACAACAGTACTGATAGTGATAATAACCAGGACACAACAGTAGCCAACGTAGAGATTGCAGCTAATGTCGGTAATGATGGCCTAGCTGAGGTAGCTTTACCTGTGTTGGATGTGGTGATTAATGATAAACGGCATAAATCCAAAACTGTAACAGCATTACTGGATCAGGGATCACAACGTACCTTCATAAAACGTAATTGCCTTAATGGGATGAAGGTACAAATGGGAGATCCTGCTATACTCAAGTTATCTGGCTTTCTCTCGAATAAGAAGGCCCAGTCATACGACACTGTTTATGTAACTGTCCGGCTGGGCAATGAGAGAAAACGTATTAATGTCGTAATTGTGGATAGGTTCCCAGAGAAAATATCTACAATAGGGCTTGGTAACGCTACTGAAAGGCTTTCAAGTAAGGTAAATTTGGCACCTTCTGGTGTAAATAATGATTCTCTGGGGCCAATAGATATTTTGATAGGTAGTGACTATTATGCCACCTTTGTAAAGGGTATGACAAAGAAATGCGGAGTCACCCTTCTAAGGACCGCAGGAGGTCACGTGATGTATGGCAGGCTTCCTCGTACTGATAATGAATGACTGGAGGAAGCCATAAATACAGTTACGGTGTGTCTTACTCATGAAATATCACACCAGTATAAATATTCTTCAATAGAGGATGAAGTTGAACCTGTGAATAAATTATGGGAATTGGACAGCATAGGGATCAATGTAAATGAAGAAAGTCCAGATGATTCCTTTACTCAGGAACAATACCAGAAGGATGTTAAATTTGAATCTGGACAATACTGGGTGAGACTTCCATGGAAGCTGAACCATCCAGACCTACCAACTAATTACCAGATGGCGTATGGACAATTAAAGGCTCAGCTCCGCGAATTGAGCAAGACACCAGAACTGTTGACTGCTTACGATGATATAATTAATGAGCAGTTAAATAATAAATTCATAGAGGAGGTACCTCCCTAGCAAGCCCAGATTTATGGTCACTATTTGCCACATCACGGAGTAAAGAAGGATTCTAAGACCACTCCTCTGAGGATTGTGTTTAATTGTAGTGCCAGGAGTAACAAAAATGTACCTAGTTTGAATGACTGTCTGATGACTGGTCCGTCGCTAATGGAAAAACTGGGAGACATATTAAACTTCAGGGTTAAGAATTATGTCTTTATGGCGGACATAAGTAAAGCTTTCCTGAGAGTGGGTCTGCAAGAGGCTGACCGAGACTGCACAAGGTTCTTATGGCCCGAGAATCCTAGTGACCCACATAGTCCCCTGAAGACTTTTCTCTTCAGGAGTGTATTGTTTGGTGCTACCTCCGGTCCATTCCTACTCCAGGCAACGATAAATGCACACCTTAAGCGTACGGGTGGTTCACTGAGTGGAGTAATGGGAAAACAATTTTATGTGGACAATTTCCTGGTTTTGACGTCTACTGAAGAGGAACTAATGAGCATATATGAAGGGGCTAATGAAATAATGCAAGGTGCAAATATTCCCCTGAGGGAATGGAACAGTAATTCGTCCAGTTTAAGGGTTCAAATAAATAAAGACAACCCTGGAGTTGAAGTGTCCAAATATAGTAATGTGCTGGGACTGACTTGGGACACAGAGAGAGACTTGTTATCGTTAAAGTCTAATAACTACAGCATGCCCAATAAATTAACCAAGAGAGTCTTACTTGCGGAAGTTTCAAAATGCTTCGATCCACTAGGCTTAGTGTCACCACTTACAATAAGAGGAAAATTGTTGATACAAGAAGCATGGAAGCTTAAGTGTGCTTGGGATAAAACCCTACCTGAGGAATTTGTTGAAAGGTGGGAAGAACTAATAGGTAAATATGTAAAATTTCCAATGTTGGAGTTCCCACATAATGTGGCCAGTCAAGATGGAGAAAATGTACTCCACATTTTTTGCGATGCTTCGAAATTAGCATATGGAGCAGTCGCTTACCTTCAATGTAATAGTGCCATTTCTCTTGTTATGTCTAAGGCTAAGGTGGCTCCAATCAAATCACGTACCTTACCTCAGTTGGAATTAACTGCCATTTATGTAGGTGTTAAATTAGCCAATTATATAAGAAATAAATTGCGAGAGATAAATATCAGCGACACCGTAATTTGGTCTGATAACGAGGTATCCTTACAATGGATTCGTAATGGTAACAGTAAGATTGTGTATGTACAAAACAGAGTCGCTGAAATCAATCAAATACAGGAGAAATATAAGAGTTTGGGTCAGTATATGTTAACCTTTAATCACATTTCTGGTGACGAGAATCCGGTTGATTTCTTGTCTCGAGGCTTGACTTATGAAAAATTTGTGAGTGCTTTATCGTGGTTTAAAAGGCCAAGTTGGCTGGTGGACAAAATTAACTGGCCGGTGCAAAAGGCACATATTGCTCCTGTCGAAATTACGGTGAGCACCGCTCCGGTCAGTAGTCCCTCCTTAGCCATTGATATAAATAGGTATTCTTCCTTATCCAAGCTTATTAACGTGACAAGGTTAGTGTTTAAATTTATAAGTAAGATGAATATCTCACATAATTTTCCCCATCCCCTGAAATACTGGCTACAGAGGGTACAAGAAGAAACCTACAGGGATGAGATTAAATTAATGATGGAAGAAAAAATTGTGAAAGGCTCAATAATAGAAAAACTGGGGCTGTATTTAGAGGATGATGTAATTAGGTGCGGAGGCAGGTTACAAAATGCTGAATTGGGGGAATATGCTAAACACCCTATCTTGCTGCCCAAAACTCATCACCTGACAACCTTGATTATCTTTAATGCCCATAATAACGTGATGCATTGTGGGGTACAGGATACCTTAAACTGTATTCGGGAAACCTTCTGGATTCCACAAGGGCTGCAAAGTGTAAAAAGGGTTATCAAGTCGTGTGTAATATGTCGCCGGGTGGATGCCAGAACCTACATGTACCCAGGTCATCCACCATTTCCCAAGGAACGCGTGCAGTTGGTAAAACCATTTGATGTGACCGGTGTGGACTATAGTGTGCCAATCATTTTAACAGGTACTTCAGATGGTGTTCCTTTGAAGGTGTATGTATGTCTATTTACTTGTACAGCTACTAGGGCTGTTCATCTAGAAGTGGCTCAGGACTTGTCTGCAGAACAGTTCATACAGCTGTTCTGGAAATTTGCAGCTAGGAGATCCTGTCCAAGATTGATGATCTCAGATAATGCCACCAATTTTGTAGCAGATGCTCAACACTTGATGGAATTAAATAAGAGTGATGATGTACAATCTTTGTTGACCCAGCAAAGGTGTGTCTGGAAATTTATTACTCCCAGAGCCCCTTGGCAGGGAGGATTGTACGAAAGAATGATAGGTATAGTGAAAAGATGTCTTCGTAAGGTGCTACACAGGAAGAGAATTAATTTGGAGGAATTCCGTGCAGTGTTGGTGGAGGCAGAGAATCGGGTAAACAATCGCCCTCTGTCATACATGAGCGACACTCCTGACATGGAGATCCTGACTCCCTCTCACCTAATATGTGGACGAAGGTTAGAAGCTGCACCTATCTATAGAGATAATCCCGAGGGAAGTGATGAGGATTACAATAACGTGACCATGTTGAGTGATAAGTTCAAGATGTTAAATAAGGTAATTACTCATTGGTCCGATGTGTGGCATAAAGAATATCTTCTTACACTACTTGAACAATTTTATGGTGTGCCAGAGGCAGTAAACCGACAGAAAATTCAACCATGTGACATTGTGTTAATTGATGCTGAACAACATCGAACATTGTGGCCTCTGGGCAAGGTAGTTACATTATATCCAGATGCACGAGGTGTTGTCAGAAACGTCAAAGTGTTGTGTTGTGGTCAAGAAAGTTTGCGTACCATTAATAAATTAATTCCCTTAGAATTAAATGGTGTTCAATCCAGTGCAGATGGAAATCTAAGGGAAAGTGACAAGAGTGATATTGAAGACACTGACAGAGTGATGCAAGAAGAAATTGTAGTAAGACCCACTAGGAAAACAGCTCCCTAATTTAGAGTGGGCTGGAATCGTCTCCTGGAGGAAGACGCAATTTAAGTCGTCTAACAACGACTTCCGCCCGGCCACAGTGTGGAAATTATTTATTTTCCGAAGCTATAGTGCCTAATAAATGTTTAATGTGCTGTTTTGGGTCAAAATGTATTTGAAAATGGAAGAGAACCAATAGTTCCCTCTGTGCCTGCATGGATGTGCAGGGGAAGATTAAGATAAGATAGGATAAGATAAGATTTCGTTCGGATTTTTAACCCCGGAGGGTTAGCCACCCAGGATAACCCAAGAAAGTCAGTGCGTCATCGAGGACTATCTAACTTATTTCCATTGGGGTCCTTAATCTTGTCCCCCAGGATGCGACCCACACCAGTCGACTAACACCCAGGTACCTATTTGCTGCTAGGTGAACAGGACAATAGGTGTAAGGAAACGTGTCGGAATTTCCACCCGCCGGGAATCGAACCCGGGCCCTCCGTGTGTGAAGCGGGAGCTGTAGCCACCAGGCCACCGAGACATGGCATGGGGGAGCGGGAGTGTTTTGAATGTAGTGAGGAGGCTGTGAAAACATGAGAACAGGAAATTGGTGTTCACGGCGGCCTAAGGATTAATATAGGCCTCACTTCATAATAGGAAGTGTAGTAACTGTTCCTGGTGAAGAGTGAGGGAACGTGATTTATGGGACCACCGTAATAAAGTGGTAAAATTGGTGAATAATGGTAGGACCGGTGGTGACTGGCGTGTAGCCATATAGTGTCCCGGGGAAAATACCCGTGATTTAATCATCACTCATTGGTTTCAGATCTTAATGGAGTGACCTCTAATGTGTATAATAATTATGAGATATTAAATCGTCTTGTGAATGGTAATGTAATCAGTGATAATAACATTAAGTTGAGAGAATGCGGGAAGTGAAATAAGTCGCCCTGTCCTGAGTGAACACTTTAGTCCTCGTGGTTCCCCTCCTGAGGATAGTGAAGGTTTTATGGAGTCACGACTTCTAAACTGGGACAAAGCAACGGATACCTCGTCCTGCTGGAATAAGAACTGTATCGGTGTAGATGGTGAATGGAGGAAATAAGGAGCATCAATCACCCACAGTTAAGTAACCCTTCTAGTTATAGCGGACTGATACTGGCCAGTTAGGTATGTTGTTATTGGATAGGTTATAGGTGATCCAGCTACATCAAGTGACCACCAGAGAATATCTGGTAAGTGGTGGGATTATGTACAAATGTTTTTCTTTGATGGATATATCCATGTGTAACCTACCCCCCTCCCCCATCATTCAGTTAAACTAATATAATCTATACAGTCCACAATTAATTAGAAGTGCCGTACTTGTGGCTGCTATCCAATTTATACTAATCTCGGATAGATATGGATAAGATTGTGAGGGTCGAGGGGGCCACCTGCAGTGACCAGAGGTGGTTAAGTTTTCTCACATGTCTACACAGGGTGACTACGGCAAACAATATAGTTGTTGTCTCCCAATGAGATTACTCGTATGCATGTAATGTTGAGGTACGTACAGGTAATCACCCTACAAAATTTTCCATAATTTGCAATGATTTAAACAAGTGTTGAAATACTCCACTGCAGTGAACAGCTGAGTGTTTGTTGATCTGATTAGTCAGTGCGCCACAGTGACCCAGTGATCACCTCACTGCCCCTGAATCAAGGACACATGTGGCCAAACCTTGATGGCTGTTGATACTCTGGGTTGTCTCAGCTTTGAATACTGCTGAGTCGTCCCTTGATATGATGTTATATATACATGTATACATCATAAATATACATACATATAAATGTCACTGCTAATGTATATGAAAGCTTAAACTTAATATAAACTTCCTGAAAATACATAAAAGAATTTGAGTCTATAAACACTGTGTAGAGACACATTCAGACAAGCTCTGAGATCACAGTCTGGTCTGCGCCATGGGTGTGCCCACTTGAGTGAGTGAGTAGGGGAGGGTGAGCCATGCTGTGTGCCCTGTTTTCTGTGCTGTGGCGAGTGAACAGCGAGGGACACTGGTGCTGGGTTAGTGGCTGACTCGCATTTTCTGTTCACATAGCAACGGACAGCTGTCCCTCGCCGTTCTCTTTGATTGCTTGAGGTAACTCAAATATTTTGTAAACACTCGACTCTTCATCAGTTTTTCGTAGAACCATAAGCCTTTATTTCTTGTAAACTTACTTATAAGTTCTTGGACCACTCTGTGGCCACCATACTGTTCAATTACGATCAAAAGGCTATGTGGAATATTACAAGCTAAGTCTATTTAAAGACATAATTTAAACTCCCGCTTCACACACGGAGGGCCCGGGTTCGATTCCCGGTGGGTGGAAATTCCGACACGTTTCCTTACACCTGTTGTCCTGTTCACCTAGCAGCAAATAGGTACCTGGGTGTTAGTCGACTGGTGTGGGTCGTATCCTGGGGGACAAGATTAAGGACCCCAATGGAAATAAGTTAGACAGTCCTCGATGACGCACTGACTTTCTTGGGTTATCCTGGGTGGCTAACCCTCCGGGGTTAAAAATCCGAACGAAATCTTATCTTATCTTATCTTATCTTACACTTAGCTTCAGTGTTTTGGAGCTTCACCCGAAACAGTTCCTATGTTTTGAATCATGGTATCACCATACCGGAACTTTTTTTTTTATTTGCCAGTTCTCTTCCGGCCCGGGTCTTTTCCAAGAGTGGTGACCCGGCCTTGGCTCCCTATCTGGGGAGTGTCTCGAGACCTAAGTCTCCCATGGGAGGAGGCACAAGTACCCCCTCATCTTTCGGACCAACTGTCCCCAGGCCTAACCACAGTCCCCGCCCTCACAGGGCTCACAAGGAGAAGCTAGGCCTCTGGTCTGCCATCTGCCCCACCCCAAAGGGGCTTGTGAGGATGGCAGTCTTGTGAGCTGTTGAGGAATAAGTAATATTATTTATAAGTTGTCGAAATCTTGATACTCTTTTGGTGTATGTTATTATTCCATTATTATGCTTACAACTTTACTATCATTTCCCTGGTAGTATCTACTTCCTCACTGTCTCATGTTTCTCACACAATTGATTGTGTGACTTAAATTTGTGCTCTCATTCTAGAAATTGCCTTGTAAGTAAGTAAGTAAGTAAGTAAATATATTCAGGTATACACAAATACAGTTACACAGAATTATCATACATAGCAGCATATGTGTAGAGAACCTGGGATAACCCAAAAAAGTCAGACAGAGTGACTTATTTCCATTTAATAGTTACATATATATTATACCTGACAGCGTGCCTTCCTAACCACCTAGTGCTGGTCACTACCCTTTATAGTGTTTACATTTATTGCTTTGCATACTTTTAGCTTTATATTAATTTTAACCCTTATTTTCATACTTGTTAGTGAATACCAATAATTAATTCTCAGTTACTTAGACACATAAGGTGCTAATTAAGGTGCTAATTCCGATACTTAAGTGTTATATTTTCTTTAGTTTTAAAAGATCGACACCATGCTTAGCTCTTCTAGGGTAGGGTAGGTGCCAGAGCCAGAGCTTGTAGCTCACATGACTGTCATTCCCATTTACCCCCTTGGGGCGGGGATGGCAGACCAGAGAGGCCTAGCTTGTGGATAGGCATGGGGACAGTTGGTCCCAAAGATGAGGAGGTACTTGTGCCTCCTCCCATGGGAGACTTAGGTCTCAGACACTCCCTAAAGAGGGAGCCAAGGCCGGGCCACCACTTGGACAAGGCCCGGGCCGGGAGAATACCGGCTAATCTTTAACTAACTAACTAACTAGTTTTAAAAGAAAGTTTTTGCCTCACATCCGTATAACCTTATACTACACCCAGTGCAATATTGCATCATCATAATTATGTTACAATAATTTGTAACTAACCCTCATATTATTTTATATTTTTACTTCTTGTTTTTAGTTTACCATTACTTGTTCACTATTATAAACTATTATTATAGAACAGATAAACAGTGCAAGCTTATTTTGTCAAACTTGTGCCATAATAAGAGTTAGCAATATCCTTGCGCTATATAATTACTTATTTTAATCTAACATATAAAAACTGTTAAGTTTGTTTTCTTTATTTTCTCTTTTAACTACAGACTTTTAATTTTAATTATCACTTCCAGTACCCAGCAATATTATTGTGTTCAGTATTAATATAACAGTTCAATATTAAATGTTCCATATTAAGAGTTACCTGGAGTTTACCTGGAGAGAGTTCCGGGGGTCAACGCCCCCGCGGCCCAGTCTGTGACCAGGCCTCCTGGTGGATCAGAGCCTGATCAACCAGGCTGTTGCTCCTGGCTGCACGCAAACCAACGTACGAGTCACAGCCCGGCTGATCTGGAACTGACTTTAGGTGCTTGTTAACATTATCTCTTTAATTTTTTTTTTAAAAACTACTTAAAACAATCCATTAGCTAGTAAGATAAATAAGTTTAGTTTCATAATTATGGAAAATTTTATAGGGTGCTTACCTGTATGTACCTCAACATTTTATACATACCAGTAATCTCATTGGGAGACAACCATATTGTTTACCGTAGTCACCCCGTGTAGACATGTGAGAAAACTTAACCACCCCTGGTCACGGCAGGTGGTCCCTTCGACCTCACAATCTTATCCATATCTATCCGAGACCAGTATGGATTGGATAGCACCCACAAGTACGGTGCTACTAATTAATTGTGGACTGTATAGATTATATTAGTGTAACTGAATGAAGGGGGGGGGGTAGGTTACACATGGATATATCCATCAAGGAAAACCACTTGTACATAATCTCTCCACTTACCAGATATTCTCTGGTGGTCACTTGATGTAGCTGGATCACTCATAACCTATCCAATTACAACATACCTAACTGGCCAGTATCAGTCTGCTATAACTAGAAGGGTTACTTAACTGTGGGTGATTGATACTCCTTATTTCCTCCATTCACCATCTCATTTCGATGTTCTGCTACACCGACACGGTTCTCCTTCCAGCAGGACGAGGTACCCGTCGGTTTGTCCCGGTTTAGAAGTCGTGCTTCCATAAAGCTTCCCTATCCTCGGTACGAGAATCACACATTCACTCTGAGCAGGGCGATCTATTTCACATCCCGCATTCTCTTAACTCAATGTTATTATCACTAATTACATTACCATTCACAAGACGATTTAACCTCTCATAATTATTATACACATTAGAGGTCACTCCATTAAGATCTGAGGCCGATGAGTGAGGATTAACACACGGGTCTTTTCCCTGGACACACACCATGGCCGTGCACCAGTCACACCCCGTCAAACCATTATTCACTAATTTTACCACCCTTTTACGGTGGTCCCGTAAATCACGTTCCCTCACTCTTCACCAGGAACAGTTACGACACTTCCTATTATGAAATGAGGCCTATATTAATCCTTAGGCCGCTGTGAATGCCAATTTCGTGGTTCCATGCTTTCCCAGCCTCCTCACCACATTCAAAACACTCCCGCCACCCCCATGGCCCGAGTCGCCCCAAACCCCCGCACATCCGCGCATGTGCAAAGGGAACTCTTGGTTCTACCCTATTGTCAAATACATTTTTGACTCACATCGACACATCAAACACCTACCAGGCGCCACAGCTTCGGAAAATCAAAAATTTTCCACACTGCGGCCGGGCGGAGGTCGTTGCTAGACGACTTACATAATGTGGAGTACAATTTTCCCATCTTCACTGGCCACCTGGCTTGGGAACTCCAACATTGATATTTACATAATCACCCATTAATTCTTTCCACCTGTTAACTCCTCAGGTAGGGCTCCATCCAAAGCACACTCAAGCCTCCATGCTTCTGGTATTAACAATTTCCCTCTTATTGTAAGGTATGACACTAAGTCTATGCTCTCGGGGCTAATTTGTTGGGCATACTGGAATTACGAGACTTTACAATAACAAGTCTCTCTCAGTATCCCAAGTCAGCCCCAGCACATTACTGCATATAGGCACCAACTCCATGGCCATCCAGATTTATTGAACCCTCAAAATGGACTAATTAGTGTTCCATTCTCTCAGGGGCATAAGCCTATGCTCCCTGGATTAATTTATTGGGCATACTGGAATTATGAGACTTTAACAATAACAAGTCTCTCTCAGTATCCCAAGTCAGCCCCAGCACATTACTGCATATAGGCACCAACTCCATGGCCATCCATATTTATTGAACCCTCAAAATGGACTAATTAGTGTTCCATTCTCTCAGGGGCATAAGCCTATGCTCCCTGGATTAATTTATTGGGCATACTGGAATTATGAGACTTTAACAATAACAAGTCTCTCTCAGTATTCCAAGTCAGCCCCACACATTACTGCATATAGGCACCAACTCCATGGCCATCCATATTTATTGATCCCTCAAAATGGACTAATTAGTGTTCCATTCTCTCAGGGGCATAAGCCTATGCTCCCTGGATTAATTTATTGGGCATACTGGAATGATGAGACTTTAACAATAACAAGTCTCTCTCAGTATCCCAAGTCAACCCCAGCTCATTAACTCCATTAGATCCAGTCATGGTTAGAGAATTATTAATCACTGATTATGCAGATTATACAACTTAAGTAGGCGCCTTATAAGAGTAATTCTTGCACTTTACTCTTGTATAAGTCCTAGCCACACATGTGCTAGCAATTAATTGGGCTAATTATCATCCATCACACGATCGATTAAACTTGTGCACCCTACACCCACTTCCTTCAATCAGTCACTTAATTATTAAGTAATTAATTCAATTAATTTTTTTTTTTCACTGATTGCATCCGGTTCAGGAAGGACCAACGGGCAGATATGGAAAATTTTATAGGGTGCTTTCCTGTATGTACCTCAACATTATATACATACTAGTAATCTCATTGGGAGACAACCATATTGTTTACCGTAGTCACCCCGTGTAGACATGTGAGAAAACTTAACCACCCCTGGTCACAGCAGGTGGTCCCTTCGACCTCACAATCTTATCCATATCTATCCGAGACCAGTATGGATTGGATAGCACCCACAAGTACGGTGCTACTAATTAATTGTGGACTGTATAGATTATATTAGTGTAACTGAATGAAGGGGGGGTAGGTTACACATGGATATATCCATCAAGGAAAACCACTTGTACATAATCTCTCCACTTACCAGATATTCTCTGGTGGTCACTTGATGTAGCTGGATCACTCATAACCTATCCAATTACAACATACCTAACTGGCCAGTATCAGTCTGCTATAACTAGATGGGTTACTTAACTGTGGGTGATTGATACTCCTTATTTCCTCCATTCACCATCTCATTTCGATGTTCTGCTACACCGACACAGTTCTCCTTCCAGCAGGACGAGGTACCCGTCGGTTTGTCCCGGTTTAGAAGTCGTGCTTCCATAAAGCTTCCCTATCCTCGGTACGAGAATCACACATTCACTCGGAGCAGGGCGATCTATTTCACATCCCGCATTCTCTTAACTCAATGTTATTTTCACTGATTACATTACCATTCACAAGACGATTTAACCTCTCATAATTATTATACACATTAGAGGTCACTCCATTAAGATCTGAGGCCGATGAGCGAGGATTAACACACGGGTCTTTCCCCTGGACACACACCATGGCCGTGCACCAGTCACACCCCGTCAAACCATTATTCACTAATTTTACCACCCTTTTACGGTGGTCCCGTAAATCACGTTCCCTCACTCTTCACCAGGAACAGTTACGACACTTCCTATTATGAAATGAGGCCTATATTAATCCTTAGGCCGCCGTGAATGCCAATTTCGTGGTTCCATGCTTTCCCAGCCTCCTCACCACATTCAAAACACTCCCGCCACCCCCATGGCCCGAGTCGCCCCAAACCCCCGCACATTCGCGCATGCGCAAAGGGAACTCTTGGTTCTACCCTATTGTCAAATACATTTTTGACTCACATCGACACATCAAACACCTACCAGGCGCCACAGCTTTGGAAAATCAAAAATTTTCCACAATAATATTAAGTCCAGCATAATATTTTGTTCAAAAGTCTAGTTGTAGAATCACACTCATTCATATGATTACAAGCATTGATCCTGATATCAACCTTTTATTAAATGACTTATACACATCGTGCAGCAACTGTAATTATTACACAGCAGACCAAGCAAAGACATTACTCAGTGCAAACAATAACATAACTATCTTTAATTACAATGTCAGATCCTTGAGCAAACATTATGACGACCTCACAGCATTACTCAACTCCCTGCAAACCAGTATGTCAGTCATCACACCCAGAGAAACCTGGCTGAAGCCTGGTACTACAGATGTCTATGTCATTCCTGGTTACACAGCCATACACAACTGTAGGACAGACCAACAAGGGGGTGGCACAGCTATATACTACTACGATCAACTTGAATGTATCAATAATTCTTGCACAAGAGACGAACATGGTGAAAATATTATAGCCAAATTTAAATCAAAAGACTTGCAAAAACCCCTCAGTCATAAACATCTACAGAGTACCACAGTTAAAAATTAGGAAACATGATAACTGATGCACACATGAACAAAGATCACTTGCTGCTCACAGGAGATTTCAACATAAATTTCCTACATGACCAGGACCCACAAGTAACCGAATTCACAAACACTATGAGCAACTGCTTGTTGCTGCCAACAATATCAAAACCTACAAGAATCTCCAAGATCAGTATCTCCTTATTAGACTACATCTGGAATAACACCATATCCCCTTCAAAATCAGGCATAATCACAGACAACACCACAGACTGCTACCCTACCTTTCTCATAACCAACCAAGGTAAATTGCCCCAAGACACTACTAAAGTTACCTTCAGACTTCAAAACAAGATAACAGTTAATAACTTTATAACAGCTGTGATTAACATAGACTGGAATGGGGTAGAAACATAATCAGATACTGATGAATGTACGTATTAACAATTTTCTAAAAAAAAAAAAATTACCTCTATAACAAGCATTGCCCTAAAAAAACTAAACAGATCACAGCTAAGAGACTAAACAGTCCCTGGCTAACACCCACCATCCTTAAATCCATTACATAAAGCACCTATATGAAAAACAGTATAGAATGGGCCAAAAAAACAGAGACTATTCTAAATGTTACTCATTCCTTACCAGCCTGATAAGAAAGTCTGGGTTCCCATTCTTTATTTCTGGCCAATCAGAAGCTTTCCCTGAGTCGCTCCAGCTAAGTGGTGATGGTGTCTGCTCGCTTCCCATTGGTTGAGAGGCCGTCGCCTTGAGACGTTTTTTTCATCGAGTGTTACTCATATACTCTCGAATTTTACCCTCTACAATGTCGGTAAGTAATGATTTGTGTGTCTAATGTGTAAATGAATAGTTTAGCCATAATTTGATATATATATATAAAGTCTGTGTGAAGCATAATATGAGTGCACCATGCAAATGAAAAAAGTGCAACAAAACAAGTCCAAGCAAACTCGGACTTGCCATTTTAGGCACTGTTTTTAATTTCAGTATATAAATATTTCTATAAAATTTTGTAATGCATATATGAATTCTGTAGTAGTCTGGGTGTGTACAAAACATTTTTATTGCCCTTCCAGATCAATGAGAGATTGTCTCATGGTCACTCCTCCAAAGATAAGTCAAAATATGTCTGCATTTTGGAGGAAAGTGACTCAGATCCAGAATCAGATGACCTGGAATTGCTTGACACTGGTGATGAATACTTGCCACCAGATGCAGAGGTGTCAAGTGATAAGGAGGAGGAAGATATACCATCCAAAAGGCCGAAATTGAACAAGAAGAGAGGCATTATGATTGTTGAGTACCCTGATGAAGATCTTCATGATGAGCTTGCTTCTCAAGCTGAGACCCACTGAAAAAATGTTGACATCCACAATGACCCTTTGCCTGTACACGAACGTGAAAAGCCTCTTGCAATGAGGTGTGCATATAAATATTTTAGCTAGTTTTTTACTAAAGGCATGATAAACAACATCACATTTCAAACTAATTTGTATGCCAGGCAAAAAAAAATACATTCTACTTTTCGAACCGATTCTGAAGAAATCACGAGGTTCATAGGTATATGGGTTTTAGTGTACAGTCATCCATTGAGGACTATTGGGCAACTGCAAGTAAGGTAACTCAAGTTTCAGAAGTCATGGGATCTAAGAGGTTTAGGTTACTTAGACGTACAATTCATTTCAATGATAACACACAAAAGAAGGATAATGAGAGATTCTACAAAATAAGGCTTCTTTACACTGCACTAATGCTTGCTTGAAAGTTCCAGCTACACCCAAGCAGTCTGTTGATGAAGTTATGGTTGCTTTCAAGGGTAAAACTGCTGGAAACCTAAGGCAGCACATCAAAACCAAACCAGACAAGTGGGGTTTCAATCTATTTTGTCGAGCAAGTGAAGATGGAATCATACACGATGTATCAAGGCACCCCAACTTTTGACAGCCATCCCATAAAGCTGCCGCAGGAAGAAACTAAACTACCAATAAGTTCAAAGATTGTTCTGGTACTTGCAACAACTATCAACCAAAGAAATAGATCAGCAATCTATGCTGACAATTTCTTTTCAAGTCTACCTTTGGTCAAGTTGCTAAGAGGCAAGTATAACTGCAGATACACTGGAACAGTACATGATAATAGATGTGGTAAGCCAGAACTGATGCCTGTCAAACAAATGGAAAAGAACATAGTGTCCAGGGGCACTTCTGACTTTTCAAACCACCAATCCTTGTTGTATGATGGAAGGACAACAAAGTTGTGACTTTTAATACTGTGAGTATTATTGAAAGATATGACAAGGAAACAAAGACAGAAAAGCAGTTCCATTGCCCTGCTGTCATCAAGAACTATACATGGGAGGTATTGACAAAAGTAACATGTTGGTGCATCTTTACGAAACACCAATGAAATCTAAACGTAAATGTTGACTTCTTTTGGGTTATCCTAGGTTCTCTACACACATGCTGCTATGTATGATAATTCTACGTAACTGTTTTTGTGTATGCCTGAGCTGTATAGTCCTTGTGGCTTAGCGCTTCTTTTTGATTATAATAATAATGTGTATGCCTGAATAAACTTACTTACATGTGGCTCTTTGCCTATGTTCTGGATCTTACTGTTGTGAACCTGGAGTTTACCTGGAGAGAGTTCCGGGGGTCAACGCCCCCGCGGCCCGGTCTGAGACCAGGCCTCCTGGTGGATCAGAGCCTGATCAACCAGGCTGTTGCTGCTGGCTGCACGCAAACCAACATACGAGCCACAGCCCGGCTGATCCGGAACTGACTTTAGGTGCTTGTCCAGTGCCAGCTTGAAGACTGCCAGGGGTCTGTTGGTAATCCCCCTTATGTGTGCTGGGAGGCAGTTGAACAGTCTCGGGCCCCTGACACTTATTGTATGGTCTCTTAACGTGCTAGTGACACCCCTGCTTTTCATTGGGGGGATGGTGCATCGTCTGCCAAGTCTTTTGCTTTCGTAGTGGGTGATTTTCGTGTGCAAGTTCGGTACTAGTCCCTCTAGGATTTTCCAGGTGTATATAATCATGTATCTCTCCCTCCTGCGTTCCAGGGAATACAGGTTTAGGAACCTCAAGCGCTCCCAATAATTGAGGTGTTTTATCTCCGTTATGCGCGCCGTGAAAGTTCTCTGTACATTTTCTAGGTCGGCAATTTCACCTGCCTTGAAAGGTGCTGTGAGTGTGCAGCAATATTCCAGCCTAGATAGAACAAGTGACCTGAAGAGTGTCATCATGGGCTTGGCCTCCCTAGTTTTGAAGGTTCTCATTATCCATCCTGTCATTTTTCTAGCAGATGCGATTGATACAATGTTATGGTCCTTGAAGGTGAGATCCTCCGACATGATCACTCCCAGGTCTTTGACGTTGGTGTTTCGCTCTATTTTGTGGCCAGAATTTGTTTTGTACTCTGATGAAGATTTAATTTCCTCATGTTTACCATATCTGAGTAATTGAAATTTCTCATCGTTGAACTTCATATTGTTTTCTGCAGCCCACTGAAAGATTTGGTTCATGTCTGCCTGGAGCTTTGCAGTGTCTGCAATGGAAGACACTGTCATGCAGATTCGGGTGTCATCTGCAAAGGAAGACACGGTGCTGTGGCTGACATCCTTGTCTATGTCGGATATAAGGATGAGGAACAAGATGGGAGCGAGTACTGTGCCTTGTGGAACAGAGCTTTTCACCGTAGCTGCCTCGGACTTTACTCTGTTGACGACTACTCTCTGTGTTCTGTTAGTGAGGAAATTATAGATCCATCGACCTACTTTTCCTGTTATTCCTTTAGCACGCATTTTGTGCGCTATTACGCCATGGTCACACTTGTCGAAGGCTTTTGCAAAGTCTGTATATATTACATCTGCATTCTTTTTGTCTTCTAGTGCATTTAGGACCTTGTCGTAGTGGTCCAATAGTTGAGACAGACAGGAGCGACCTGTTCTAAACCCATGTTGCCCTGGGTTGTGTAACTGATGGGTTTCTAGATGCGTGGTGATCTTGCTTCTTAGGACCCTTTCAAAGATTTTTATGATATGGGATGTTAGTGCTATTGGTCTGTAGTTCTTTGCTGTTGCTTTACTGCCCCCTTTGTGGAGTGGGGCTATGTCTGTTGTTTTTAGTAACTGTGGGACGACCCCCGTGTCCATGCTCCCTCTCCATAGGATGGAAAAGGCTCGTGATAGGGGCTTCTTGCAGTTCTTGATGAACACAGAGTTCCATGAGTCTGGCCCTGGGGCAGAGTGCATGGGCATGTCATTTATCCCCTGTTCGAAGTCATTTGGCGTCAGGATAACATCGGATAGGCTTGTGTTAATCAAATTTTGTGGCTCTCTCATAAGAAATTCATTTTGATCTTCGACTCTCAGTCTGGTTAGCGGCTTGCTAAAAACTAAGTCATACTGGGACTTGAGTAGCTCACTCATTTCCTTGTTGTCATCTGTGTAGGACCCATCTTGTTTAAGGAGGGGCCCAATACTGGACGTTGTTCTCGATTTTGATTTGGCATAGGAGAAGAAATACTTTGGGTTTCTTTCGATTTCATTTATGAATGCATGGCTTCTTTACTGCCGTGATTGTCGGTCACTTAAAACGAAGTGCATGCATCTGAAGCTATTTAGGCTTAACATCTCTATCACTGCAAGATCCAAAAGACAAAAGTTTAGATGCTGCAACACAAGAACAACTCCAAGAGGTTTACCAAGTACTTCCAATGTTGACAGTAATGATTATTTGTCAAACTTGGAATTGCCATCTGGAATGCAGTACCAATGTGCAGAAAGGCCAGATGACAGTGTGAGGTTGGATAAACAGCTAGGTCACTGGCCAGTGCTAGGCAAGCTACTTATATGCAAGTATTGCAGCAGACAAAAAAATGCATCAAGAAGGATAGAAATTGCTTCCTAAAGTTTCACTGTACAACTTATTGAAGTAGAATGTTCTTTCTCAGGAAACTCATGAATATGGGAATTGAAAGTTGTATCCCATTGCAATGTGTCCAAGTTGCTATTTGGTTCCCTTTTCTATTTTTTAATACTTACAAAATATTTGAAAACAAGTTCCATTTATTTTTTTGATATTGTCTATTTGTATAATAAATTTAAAAAATAGTTATTTGTTTTTTACTAACATTTGAAACTTTGCAACATTTTAACTTGTTCTCCCTCTAACGAGCAGGTCTGAGTTTAGTCGGACTTCACACATCAGCAATTGCTCGACAAGTATCTTTTACAACTCCATTTATATGGGCTCATTGAGCTACTCTATCCACTCATAGGAAATCAATTTCGAAATTGCATTTTTGCCAGGCAGGGCAGATGAACCCCTACTCCCACCAACTGAAACAGCAGACTCAATGCTTTCTTCTCCACCATAGGAAAGGATCTGGTGAACAAAATCCCAAGCTCAAACACCCATCCATCAGACTACCTCATGGGTACCTACCCGAATATACTATTTCTAGCTCCAACCAACCCAGCATAAGTCTCGCTCATCAACAACACCCTTAAAAACAATGCAGGAGATATAAATAACTTACCACCTTTTATGTACAAAAAAGCTTCACAAGTACTGTCACAAATTATTGCAACACTCTTTAACAAATCCATCAAATCCTCCACCTTCCCAGCAGTTCTCAAAATAGCGAGGGTCACACCGATCCACAAAGGAGGAGATCAAACACACTTGAATAACTATAGACCAATATCTAACTTACCTCTCATCTCTAAAATCTTTGAAAAATTAATTCATAGGCAGATCTATTCCTACCTAGTTTCACAAGACATACTCAACTCCTCTCAGTTTGGATTCAGAACCAATAAAAGCAAAAATGATGCTATTATGCACATACTAAAACTAATATACACCACTCTCGAGAAAAAAGAAGTCCCACTGGGAATCTTCATTGATTTACGTAAAACTTTTGATACAATCAACCATGATTTACTGCATATTAAATTAACACACTATGGTATAAGAGGGCACTCCCTCAACTACCTAAAGCCATACCTTAGTAACAGAAGCCAATATGTGTACACAAATGGAGCAAACTCGTCCACTCAACCAATAACAGTCGGGGTCCCACAAGGAAGTTTCTTTGGCCCTCTCCTCTTTCTCATTTACATCAATGATCTACCGAATGCATCACAACTACTCAAACCCATATTATTTGCAGATGACACAGGAGTTTACCTGGAGAGAGTTCCGGGGGTCAACGCCCCCGCGGCCCGGTCTATGACCAGGCCTCCTGGTGGATAAGAGCTGGCTGCACGCAAACCAACGTACGAGCCACAGCCCGGCTGATCAGGAACCGACTTTAGGTGCTTGTCCAGTGCCAGCTTGAAGACTGCCAGGAGTCTGTTGGTAATCCCCCTTATGTATGCTGGAAGGCAGTTGAACAGTCTCGGGCCCCTGACACTTATTGTATGGTCTCTTAACGTGCTAGTGACACCCCTGCTTTTCATTGGGGGGATGTTGCATCATCTGCCAAGTCTTTTGCTTTCGTTGTGAGTGATTTTCGTGTGCAAGTTCGGTACTAGTCCCTCTAGGATTTTCCAGGTGTATATAATCATGTATCTCTCCCGCCTGCGTTCCAGGGAATACAGGTTCAGGAACCTCAAGCGCTCCCAGTAATTGAGGTGTTTTATCTCCGTTATGCGCGCCGTGAAGATTCTCTGTACATTTTCTAGGTCAGCAATTTCACCTGCCTTGAAAGGTGCTGTTAGTGTGCAGCAATATTCCAGCCTAGATAGAACAAGTGACCTGAAGAGTGTCATCATGGGCTTGGCATCCCTAGTTTTGAAGGTTCTCATTATCCATCCTGTCATTTTTCTAGCAGATGCGATTGATACAATGTTATGGTCCTTGAAGGTGAGATCCTCTGACATGATCACTCCCAAGTCTTTGACGTTGGTGTTTCGCTCTATTTTGTGGCCAGAATTTGTTTTGTACTCTGATGAAGATTTAATTTCCTCGTGTTTACCATATCTGAGTAATTGAAATTTCTCATCGTTGAACTTCATATTGTTTTCTGCAGCCCACTGAACGATTTGGTTGATGTCCTCCTGGAGCCTTGCAGTGTCTGCAATGGAAGACACTGTCATGCAGATTCGGGTGTCATCTGCAAAGGAAGACACGGTGCTGTGGCTGACATCCCTGTCTATGTCAGATATGAGGATGAGGAACAAGATGGGAGCGAGTACTGTGCCTTGTGGAACAGAGCTTTTCACCGTAGCTGCCTCGGACTTTACTCTGTTGACGACTACTCTGTGTTCTGTTAGTGAGCAAATTATAGATCCTTTGACCGACTTTTCCTGTTATTCCTTTAGCACGCATTTTGTGCGCTATTACGCCATGGTCACACTTGTCGATGGCTTTTGCAAAGTCTGCATATATTACATCCGCATTCTTTTTGTCTTCTAGTGCATCAAGGACCTTGTCGTAGTGATCCAATAGTTGAGACAGACAGGAGCGACCTGTTCTAAACCCATGTTGCCCTGGGTTGTGTAACTGATGGGTTTCTAGATGGGTGGTGATCTTGTTTCTTAAAACCCTTTCAAAGATTTTTATGATATGGGATGTTAGTGCTATCGGTTTGTAGATCTTTGCTGTTGCTTTACTGCCCCCTTTGTGGAGTGGGGCTATGTCTGTTGTTTTTAGTAACTGTGGGACGACCCCCGTGTCCATGCTCCCTCTCCATAGGATGGTAAAGGCTCGTGATAGGGGCTTCTTGCAGTTCTTGATGAACACAGAGTTCCATGAGTCTGGCCCTGGGGCAGAGTGCATTGGCATGTCATTTATCACCTGTTCGAAGTCATTTGGCGTCAGGATAACATCAGATAGGCTTGTGTTAACCAATTTCTGTGGCTCTCTCATAAAAAATTCATTTTGATCTTCGACTCTCAGTCTGGTTAGCGGCTTGCTAAAAACTGAGTCATATTGGGACTTGAGTAGCTCACTCATTTCCTTGCTGTCATCTGTGTAGGGCCCATCTTGTTTAAGTAAGGGCCCAATACTGAACGTTGTTCTCGACTTTGATTTGGCATAGGAGAAGAAATACTTTGGGTTTCTTTCGATTTCATTTATGGCTTTTAGTTCTTCCCACGATTCCTGACTCCTATAAGATTCCTTTAGCTTAAGTTCGATGTTTGCTATTTCTCTGACCAGTGTCTCCCTACGCATTTCAGATATATTGACTCCTTTTAGCCGCTCTGTTATTCTTTTCCATCGCCTGTAAAGGGAGCGCCTGTCTCTTTCTATTTTACATCTACTCCTCCTTTTTCTTAGAGGAATAAGCCCTGTTCATACATTGAGTGCCACCAAGTTAATCTGTTCTAGGCATAATTTGGGGTCTGTGTTGCTTAGTATATCTTCCCAGCTTATATCGGTTAGGACTTGGTTTACTTGGTCCCACTTCATGTTTTTGTTATTGAAGTTGAATTTGGTGAATGCTCCCTCGTGACTAATTTCATTATGTTGGTCTGGGGTTCCGTGCATACATGTCTGAACCTCAATTATGTTGTGATCTGAGTATATTTTTTTTGATATGGTGACATTTCTTATCAGATCATCATTGTTAGTGAAGATGAGGTCTAGTGTATTCTCCAGTCTAGTAGGCTCTATTATTTGCTGGTTTAAATTGAATTTTGTGCAGAGATTTAAAAGCTCGTGTGAGTGTGAGTTTTCATCAGAGCTGCCTCCTGGTGTTATTTCTGCAACAATATTATTTGCTATATTCCTCCATTTTAGGTGCCTTAAGTTGAAATCCCCCATGAGCAAGATGTTGGGTGCAGGAGCTGGAAGATTTTCAAGACAGTGGTCAATTTTTAACAGCTGTTCCTGGAATTGCTGGGACGTTGCATCCGGAGGCTTGTAGACTACCACAATGACTAGGTTTTGGTTCTCGATCTTTACTGCTAAAACTTCCACTACATCATTTGAGGCATTAAGCAGTTCTGTGCAAACAAGTGACTCTGCAATGTACAGGCCAACCCCCCCCCCTTTTTGCCTGTTCACTCTGTCACATCTGTATAGGTTGTAACCTGGGATCCATATTTCGTTGTCCAAGTGATCCTTTTGTGGTTCTCAATGAAAGCCGCGAACATTGCCTTTGCCTCTGCAAGCAGTCCACGGATGAAAGGTATTTTGTTGTTTGTTGCTGGCTTTAGACCCTATATATTTGAAAAGAAGAATGTCATCGGACTGGTGGTATTGTTGGTACTGGCGGGGGATTTTTTTTCCGGCATTAGTATCTGTATCTGTTGGTTTGGAGTGGAGGCCATCGACTGTGGTTCCACTCCATACGTCTTGTCCCACCCAAACCCAGTCATACTGGCTAACATCATTAATGCTGAATTGCAGAAAATATCTGCCTGGATGATGACTAACAAGCTTACACTCAATACTGAAAAAAATCTATTTCATTCAGTTTGGAAACAAGAGCCACAAATGTTCCACTTAACAGCGCTAAACAGATCATCCATCACGAGATGCATAGAGGGAAAATTCCTAGGAATCCACCTTGACAATAGCCTCAAATTCAAGACACATATACAACAAATTTCCAAGAAAATCTCTAAGTCAGTAGGCATACTATCAAAGATACGGTACTATGTTCCGCAATCAGCTCTCTTTGCACTGTATCAACTACCCTTGTCTCACATATGGAATTTGCATGGGGATCAACAACTTTAAATCACCTAAGATCACTAATAACCCAGCAAAAGGCTGCAGTCAGATTGATAAAAAATTCCCACTCCAGACAGCACACTCAACCAATATTCAAAAGTCTAAATCTACTCACTGTAAAGAACATCCATACTTATTCTTGCCCCTACTACGTACATAGAACACTACACTCAAACATAAACTCTCCACTCAAACTTCTCCTCATCAACCTTAACAGGACACAAGGCCATGACACAAGACACAGATCACTTTTTGATGTACCCTGTATCCATATCTCACCATGTAAAAACTCTATGTACATAAAGGGCCCCAAAATTTGGAATCCATTACCATTAAATATTAAAGTGACCAGGTCTGGACATCAATTTAAGACTCTTCTCAAAAACCATCTACTCACCCTAAACTAAATACTTAATACTTAAATTTGCCTAAAAGATCTTCCAGTTACCGAAATCTTAACACTTCAAAATTTACATACCCAAAGTTCCTACACAACTTATTACTACTTTGTAGTATAAATACCTGCCCAAAAGTATACTGCTTTACACACCATTGTAACATTCTCATACTGTAAACTACTTTCACCAATGCTCAATATTATATTCTAATGAAATAATTTAAATATTTGCTATTGATTTACACAACCTATAAAATACTTTCAACTTGTCCCAATTTAATATCCCTAGATTCGAATTTGAGTTAACTTACTGTCAGCTAACACCATTGTTAGCAAGGAACTGCTAAAAATATCTATATGGATGACAGCCAATAAACTTACACTCAACACTGATAAAACCTTCTATATTATGTTTGGTAACAGAGCATGTGATGCACAATTAAACATTGAGATCGACATCACTCTTATTGCTAAACATAACGAGGGCAAGTTCCTGGGCCTACACCTTGACAGCAACCTGAAGTTCAATACCCATATTCACACATAACAAAAAAAAAAGTATCCAAAAATGTTGGGATCCTCTCCAATAAACGTTACTACTTACTACAATCAACCCTTCTCACACTATAATGTTCACTCATCTATCCCTACCTCACATATGCCATTTCTGCCTGGGGATCAACAGCTATTACCCACCTATAGCCAATAATAACCCAACAAAAAGTCGCAGTATGAATTATCACCCCCTCCCCTCTTTTGAAAGATCTAATTGGGTATTGGAGAGATGTTATCCGGCCGCATTGCCTTTGAGGTATCTAGCTCACTCAGAAGCCTCTTCACTTCTTCCTCAGTTTTGTGTACTGTGTCCAGCACTTGGTGGTGTGCCCCACTGCTCCGTCTTTCTGGAGCCCCTTTCTGTCTCCTCTGTGAATACTTCTTTGAATCTCTTGTTGAGTTCCTCATATACTTCACGGTCATTTCTTGTTGTCTCTCCTCCTTCCTTCCTTAGCCTGATTACCTGGTCCTTGGCTGTTGTTTTCCTCCTGATGTGGCTGTATAACAGTTTTGGGTCAGATTTGGCTTTCACTGTTATGTCGTTGGGCCTCCCTTCTTATCTGTGCATATTCGTTGCTGGCTCTACGACTGCTCTCCTTATTCTCCTGGGTCCTTTGCCTTCTATATTTCTTCCATTCCCTAGCACAATTGGTTTTTGCCTCCCTGCACCTTTGGGTGAACCATGGGCTCATCCTGGCTTTTCATTATTCCTGTTACCCTTGGGTACAAACCTCTCCTCAGCCTCTTTGCACATTGTTGCTATATATTCCATCATCTCATTAACTGGCTTCCCTGCCAGTTCTCTGTCTTACTGAACCCCGTTCAGGAAGTTCCTCATTCCCCTGTAGTCCCCTTTCTTGTAGTTTGGCTTCATTTGTCCTGGCCTTCCTGCTTCCCCCTTCTCTTTTAGCTCTACTGTGTATTCAAAGCTTAAAAACACATGATCGTTGGCCACAAGGGGTTTTTCATATGTAATGTCCTTAATATCTGGACTACTCAAGGTGAATACTAAGTCCAGTCTTGCTGGTTCATCCTCTCCTCTCTCTCTTGTAGTGTCCCTTACGTATTGGTACATGAAGTTTTCCAGTACCACCTCCATCATCTTAGCCCTCCATGTATCTTGGTCCCCATGTGGCTCCAAGTTCTCCCAGTTGATCTCCTTATGGTTAAAATCACCCATGATCAGGAGCTTTGCCCTGCATGCATGAGCTCTTCTGGCCACTGCAGCCAGTGTGTCAACCATCGCTCTATTGCTCTCGTCATACTCTTGCCTTGGCCTCCTGCTGTTCTGTGGTGGGTTATACATCACTGCAATTACCACCTTGGGACCTCCAGAGTGAAGTGTTCCTGCTATGTAATCATTTGCTTCTCCACTGTCTCCTCTCTCCAGCTCATCAAAATTCCATCGGTTTTTGATGAGCAGTGCCACTCCTCCACCCCCACTGTTTCCTTTGTCTTTCCTAAGGATCTGGTATCCCATTGGAAAGATTGCATTTGTTATCATACCTGTAAGCTTGGTTTCTGTGAGAGCTATGATGTCCGGTGGTGCCTCTTTGACTCTTTCGGGCCACTCCTCATACTTATTTGCTATTCCATCAGCGTTTGTGTACCATACCTTCAGTTTCCTTTCCAACACTGTGGTTTGGGGGGCCTGTGAGGGTGGTAGACCTGGTAGCATACTGTGGAACTCTATAGCTGGGTGTTGGGTAGAAGCTGTGAGTATGGATTGTAGTTTGTGTTGGGATGGTGTGATAGGTTGTGGGGTTCTGAGGATAGTTGTGTGTGTGCTAGCCCTTGCTGCTCTGTTCTGCTCTGACTGACCTCTGCTGGTTCCATCCTTGTCTCCTTTCCTACCTCCTTTCGCTTTTTTGTCCTCTCCCTCAGTTGCTGTTGTTCTGTTTGTGTTCTGTCTCTGTCTAGGAACACCCTCTTGTACTCTTCCAATTATTTAAACTGTGGTTTCTCTTGGAGGATCCTGTTCTGCACTGTTTCTGTCCTGAGAATCAGCTTGATCGGTTGTTTTCTCCCCTTCAAGTACCCCCTATTCTCTGAAAATTTACAATCTCATCCATGTCTTCTTCACCTATTTCCGTGATGATTTTCTCAATCTTCTTTCTTTCTTCCTGCGTCTTTTAGTGTGTGTCCTTTAGTTTCTCTCCTGAAGTCCATGGATAAACACTGATTTTATCCTTTCCTCCTCCCACTCCCATTGCCTCTCCCTCTGTGACCCTGGATTCTGTCTGTTGTAGGAGGGAAGGTGCTGGTACATTAGTGTGTGGGTGTAGGTGGGTAGGTGCTGGTACATTAGTGTGCGAGAGTAGGTGGGTAGGTGCTGATTCAGAAGTGTGAGGGTGAAGGTGGGTAGGTGCTGGTACATTAGGGTGAGGTGTAGGTGGGTAGGTGCTGGTACATTAGTGTGCGGGAGTAGGTGGGTAGGTACTGATTCACAAGTGTGAGGATGTAGGTGGATAGGTGCTGGTACATTAGTATGTGGGTGTAGGTGTGTATTTGCTGGTACATCAGTATGTGGGTGTAGGTGGGCAGGTGCTGGTACATTAGTGTGTGCATGTAGGTGGGTAGGTGCTGACACACTAGTGTGTAGGTGTAGGTGGGTAGGTGCAGGTATATTAGTGTGTGTAGGTGTTGGTACATTAGTATGTGGGTGTAGGTGGGTATGCAATGACACAGTAGTGTGTGGGTGTAGGTGGGTAGGTGCCTGTACATTAGTGTGTAGGTGTAGGTGGGTAGGTGCTGGTACATTAGTGTGCGTGTGTAGGTGGGCAGAAGCTGGTATAGTAGTGTACTCACCTAGTTGAGGTTCCAGGGGTCGAGTCCTAGCTCCTGGCCCCACCTCCTCACTGATCGCTACTAGGTCACTCTCCCTGAACCGTGAGCTTTATCATACCTTTGCTTAAAGCTATGTATGGATCCTGCCTCCACTACATCGCTTCCCAGAATAATCCACTTCCTGACTGGTACAGTAGTGTGTAGGCATAGGTGGGTAGTTGCTGATACACTAGTGTGTAGGTGTAGGTGGGTAGGTACTGGTACATTAATGTGTGTTTGTAGGTGGGTAGGTGCCTGTACATTAGTAAGTGTAGGTGGGTAGGTGCTGGTACATCAGTATGTGGGTGTAGGTGCTTAGGTGCTAGTACATTAGTGTGTGTGTGTAGGTGGGTAGGTGCTAGTACATTAGTGTGTGGGTGTAGGTGCGTAAGTGCTGTTACAGTAGTGTGTAGGTGTAGGTAGGTAAGTGCTGGTACATTTGTGTGTGGGTGTAGGTGGGTAGGTGTTGGTACAGTAGTGTGTAGGTGTAGGTGGGTAGGTGCAGGTATAGCAGTGTGTAGGTGTAGCTGGGTAGGTGCTGATACATTAGTGTGTGGGTGTAGGTGGGTAGATGCTGGTTCATTAGTGTGTGGGTGTAGGTGTGTATGTGCTGGTACATTAATGTGTGGGTGTAGGTGGGTAGGTGCTAACAGTAGTGTATAGGTTTAGGTGGGTAGGTGCTGATACATTAGTGTGTGGGTGTAGGTGGGTAGATGCTGGTTCATTAGTGTGGGGGTGTAGGTGGGTAGATGCTGGTACATTAGTGTGTAGGTGTAGGTTGGTAGGTACTGATACACTAGTGTGTAAGTACAGGTGGGTAGGTGCTAGTACATTAGTGTGCGGGAGAAGGTGGGTAGGTGCTGATTCAGAAGTGTGTGGGTGTAGGTGGGTAGGTCCTGGTACATTAGTATGTGGGTGTAGGTGGGTAGATGCTGGTACAGTAGCGTGTTGGCATAGGTGGGTAGGTGCTGATACACTAGTGTGTATGTGTAGATGGGTAGGAGCTGGTATTTTAGTGTGTGTGTGTGTAGGTGCGTAGGTGCTGGTACATTAGTATGTGGGTGTAGGTGGGTAGGCGGTGACACAGTAGTGTGTGGGTGTAGGTAGGAAGGTGCTTGTATATTAGTGTGTGGGTGTAAGTGGGTAGGTGCTGGTGCATCAGTATGAGGGTGTAGGTGGGTAGGTGCTGGTACATTAGCGTGTGTGTGTGTAGGTGGGTAGGTGCTGTTACAGTAGTGTTTAGGTGCTGGTAATTTAGTGTGGGGGTGTAGGTAGAAAGGTGCTGGTACATTTGTGTGTGGATGTAGGTGGGTAAGTGCTGGTACAGTAGTGTGTAGGTTTAGGTGGGTAGGTGCTGATACATTAGTGTGGGGGTGTAGGTGGGTAGATGTTGGTACATTAGTGTGTGGGTGTAGGTGGGTAGTTGCTGGTACATTAGTGTGTGAGTGTAGGTAGGTAGGTGCAGGAACAGTTATGTGTTGGTGTAGGTCGGTAGGTGCTGGTGCATTAGTGTGTGGGTGTAGGTGAGTACGTGCTGATAGATTTGTGTGTGGGTGTAGGTGGGTAGATGCTGGTACATCTGTGTATGGGTGTAGGTGGGTAGCTGCTTGTACATCTGTGTGTGGGTGTAGGTGGGTAGTTGCTGGTACATTAGTGTGTGGGTGCAGGTGGGTAGGTGCTGGTACATAAGTGTGTGGGTGTAGGTGGGATGTTGCTGGTGCATTAGTGCGTGGGTGTAGGTGGGTAGGTGCTGGTAGATTTGTGTGTGGGTGATGGTGGGTATGTGCTGGTACATTTGTGTGTGGGTATAGGTGGGTAGGTGCTGGTACGTTAGTGTGTTGGTGTAGGTGAGTAGGTGCTGGTATATTTGTGTGTGGGTGTAGGTTGGTAGGTGCTGGTACATGTGTGTGGGTAGGTGGGTAGGTGCTGGTACATTTGCGTGTGGGTGTAGGTGGGTAGGTGCTGTTACAGTACTGTGTGGATGTAGGTGGTTAGGTGCTTGTACATTAGTGTGTGGGTGTAGGTGGGTAGTTGCTGGTACATTAATGTGTGGGTGTAGGTGGGTAGGTGCTGGTACTTAAGTGAGTGGGTGTAGGTGGGATGTTGCTGGTACATTAGTGCGTGGGTGTAGGTGGGTAGTTGCTGGTAGATTTGTGTGTTGGTGTTGGTGGGTAGGTGCTGGTACATTTGTGTGTGGGTATAGGTGGGTAAGTGCTGGTACGTTCGTGTGTTGGTGTAGGTGGGTAGTTGCTGGTACATTAGTGTGTGGGTGTAGGTGGGCAGGTGCTGGTACGTAAGTGTGTGGGTGTAGGTGGGATGTTGCTGGTACATTAGTGCGTGGGTGTAGGTGGGTAGGTGATGGTTGATTTGTGTGTGGGTGTTGGTGGGTAGGTGCTGGTACATTTGTGTGTGGGTATAGGTGGGTAGGTGCTGGTACGTTAGTGTGTTGGTGTAGGTGAGTAGGTGCTGGTGTATTTGTGTGTGGGTGTAGGTAGTAGGTGCTGGTACATTTGTGTATGGGTAGGTGGGTAGGTGCTGGTACATTTGTGTGTGGGTGTAGGTGGGTATTTCCTGTTACAGTAGTGTGTGGGTGTAGGTGGTTAGGTGCTTGTACATTAGTGTGTGGGTGTAGGTGGGTAGGTGCTGGTACATTTGATTGTGGGTGTAGGTGGGTAGGTACTGGTACAATTGCGTGTGGGTGTGGGTGGGTAAGTGCTGGTTCATTAGTGTGTGGGTGTAGGTGGGTAGATGTTGGTACATTAGTGTGTGAGTGTAGGTAGGTAGGTGCAGGAACAGTAGTGTGTTGGTGTAGGTCGGTAGGTGCTGGTACATTAGTGTTTTTGTGTAGGTCAGTAGGTGCTGGTATATTTATGTGTGGGTGTAGGTGGGTAGGTGCTGGTACATTAGTGTGGTTGTAGGTGGGTAGGTGCTGGTACATTTGTATGTGGGTGTAGGTGAGTAGGTGCTGGTAGATTTGTGTGTGGGTGTAGGTGGGTAGGTGCTGGTACATCAGTGCGTGGGTGTAGGTGGGTAGGTGCTGGTACAATTGTGTGTGGGTGTGGGTGGGTAGGTGCTGGTACATTAGTGTGTGGGTGTAGTTGGGTAGGTGCTGGTACATTTGTGTGTGGGTGTGGGTGGGTAGGTGCTTGTACATTTGTGTGTGGGTGTAGGTGGAAAGATATTGGTACATTTGTATGTGGGTATAGGTGAGTAGGTGCTGATAGATTTGTGTGTGGGTGTAGGTGGGTAGGTGCTGATACATCTGTGTGTGGGTGTATGTAGGTAGTTGCTTGTACATCTGTGTGTGGGTGTAGGTGGGTAGGTGCTGGTACAATAGTGTGTGGGTGTAGGTGAGTAGGTGCTGATAGATTTGTGTGAGTGAGTAGATGGGTAGGGGCTGGTACATCAGTGTGTGGGTGTAGGTGGGTATTTGCTTGTACATCTGTGTGTGGGTGTAGGTGGGTAGTTGCTGGTACATTAGTGTGTGGGTGTTGGTGGGTAAGTGCTGGTACATTAGAATGTGGGTGTAATTGGGTAGGTGCTGGTAGATTTGTGTGTGGGTGTTGGTGGGTAGGTGCTGGTACATTTGTGTGTGGGTATAGGTGGGTAGGTGCTGGGACATATGTGTGCGGGTGCAGGTGGGTAGGTGCTGTTACAGTAGTGTGTGGGTGTAGGTGGTTAGGTACTTGTACATTAGTGTGTGGGTGTAGGTGGGTAGGTGCTGGTACATTTGTTTGTGGGTGTAGGTGGGTAGGTGCTGGTATAATTGTGTGTGGGTGTGGGTGGGTAGGTGCTGGTACACTAGTGTGTGGGTGTATGTGGGTAGGTGCTGGTACATTAGTGCGTGGGTGTAGGTGGGTAGGTGCTGGTACATTAGTGTGTGGGTGTAGGTGGGTAGGTGCTGGTACGTTAGTGTGTTGGTGTAGGTGAGTAGGTGCTGGCAGATTTGTGTGTTGGTGTAGGTTGGTAGGTGCTGGTACATTTGTGTGTGGGTAGGTGGGTAGGTGGGTAGGTGCTGGTACATATGTGTGCGGGTGCATGTGGGTAGGTGCTGTTGCAGTAGTGTGTCGGTGTAGGTGAGTAGGTGCTGATAGATTTGTGTGAGTGAGTAGATGGGTAGGGGCTGGTACATCAGTGTGTGGGTGTAGGTGGGTATTTGCTTGTACATCTGTGTGTGGGTGTAGGTGGGTAGTTGCTGGTACATTAGTGTGTGGGTGTTGGTGGGTATGTGCTGGTACATTAGAATGTGGGTGTAATTGGGTAGGTGCTGGTAGATTTGTGTGTGGGTGTTGGTGGGTAGGTGCTGGTACATTTGTGTGTGGGTATAGGTGGGTAGGTGCTGGTACATATGTGTGCGGGTGCAGGTGGGTAGGTGCTGTTACAGTAGTGTGTGGGTGTAGGTGGTTAGGTACTTGTACATTAGTGTGTGGGTGTAGGTGGGTAGGTGCTGGTACATTTGTTTGTGGGTGTAGGTGGGTAGGTGCTGGTATAATTGTGTGTGGGTGTGGGTGGGTAGGTGCTGGTACACTAGTGTGTGGGTGTATGTGGGTAGGTGCTGGTACATTAGTGCGTGGGTGTAGGTGGGTAGGTGCTGGTACATTAGTGTGTGGGTGTAGGTGGGTAGGTGCTGGTACGTTAGTGTGTTGGTGTAGGTGAGTAGGTGCTGGCAGATTTGTGTGTTGGTGTAGGTTGGTAGGTGCTGGTACATTTGTGTGTGGGTAGGTGGGTAGGTGCTGGTACATATGTGTGCGGGTGCATGTGGGTAGGTGCTGTTGCAGTAGTGTGTCGGTGTAGGTGGTTAGGTACTTGTACATTAGTGTGTGGGTGTAGGTGGGTAGGTGCTGGTACATTTGTTTGTGGGTTTAGGTGGGTAGGTGCTGGTACAATTGTGTGTGGGTGTGGGTGGGTAGGTGCTGGTACATTAGTGTGTGGTTGTAGGTGGGTAGGTGCTGGTACATTTGTGTGTGGGTGTGGGTGGGTTGGTGCTGGTACATTTGTGTGTGGGTGTGGGTGGGTAGGTGCTGGTACATTAGTGTGTGGGTGTAGGTGGGTAGGTGCTGGTACATTTGTGTGTGGGTGTGGTTTGGTAGGTGCTGGTACATTAGTGTGTGGGTGTAGGTGGGTAGGTGCTGGTACATTTGTGTGTGGGTGTGGTTGGGTAGGTGCTAGTACATTAGTGTGTGGGTGTAGGTGGGTAGGTGCTGGTACATTTGTGTGTGGGTGTGGTTGGGTAGGTGCTGGTACATTAGTGTTTATGTGTAGGTGCTGATACTGTAGTGTGTGGGTACTCACCTAATTGTGGTTGCTAGGATCACAGCTTCTGGCTACTGGCAACGCTTCTTCACTATCCGCTAGGTCACTTTTCCTTCTCCATGAGCTTTATCATGCCTCTTCTTAAAACTATATGTGGATGTTGCCTCCACTACATCATTTGCCAGACTATTCCACTTCCTAACAATTCTCTGACTGAAGAAATACTTCCTAACATCCCTGTAATTCATCTGCGTCTTCAATTTCCAACTGTGAACCCTTGTTGTTGTGTCCCATCTCTGAAACATCATGTCTCTGTCCAACTTGTCGATTCCTCTCAGTATTTTATATGTAATTATCATATTCCCACCTATCTCTCCTGTCCTTCAGTGTCGTCAGGTTGATTTCCCTTAACCTCTCCTTGTAAGAAATGCCCTCTAGTTCCTAGACAAGTCTTGTTGCAAACCTTTGCCCTTTCTCTAGTTTCCTTATATGTTTGGCTAGGTGTGGATTCCAGACTGTAACTTTATACTCCAATATGGGCCTGACGTGCACAGTGTACAGGGTCCTCAATGATTCCTTTTAAAGATGTCTGAATATTGTTCATAGGTTTGCTAGGCGCCCATATGCTGCAGCAGTTATTTGTTTGATGTGCATCTCAGGAGATATATCCTTATGCTTTGTTCACCCGAAGATCCTTTTCCTTGAATGAGGTTTGTAGTCTCTGGCCCCCTAGACCGTACTCTGTCTGCGGTCTTACTTGCCCTTTCCCCCATCTTCATGACTTTGCACTTGGTGGGGTTGAACTCCAGGAGCCAGTTTCTGGTAGAAGCCTGCATCCTGTCCAAATCCCTTTGAAGTTCTGTCTGGTCCTCATCTGATTTAATTCTTCATATCTGCAAACAGGGACACTTTGGAGTCTATCGCTTCCATCATGACGTTCACAAATAACAGAAACAGCACTGGTCCTTGGACTCATCCCTGTGGAATCCCGCTCATCACAGGCGCCTACTCTGATACCTCGCCACATACCATGACTCACTGTTGTCTTCCTGACAGGTATTCCCTGATCCATTGCAGTGCCTTCGCTGTTATCCCTGCTCGGTCCCCCAGCTTTTGTACTAATTTCTTGTGTGGAACTGTGTCAAACTCCTTACAGTAAAAGAAAGTGCAATTTACCCATCCCTTTCACAGGATTTCTCGTCCTTGAAACCATGCTGGCTCATTCCTTTCTAGGTGCCCCACCAATCTTCTGATAATCCTCTCCGTGACCTTGCATACTATACCCGTCAGTGACGCTTGTCTGTGGTTTACTGTTTGTGTCTGTCTCCATTTTTAAAAAACTGGGACTACATTTGCTGCCTTCTATACCTCAGGTAGTCGACGTGTTTCGATAGATGTGCTGAAGATTGTTGTTGGTGGAACACACAGAGCCTCTGCTCCCTCTCTCAGGATCCATTCAGAGATGTTATCTGGCTCCATCGCCTTTGAGGTATCTAGCTCACCCAGAAGCCTCTTCGCTTCTTCCTCTGTTGTATGTATTGTGTCCAACACTTGATAGTCAACTCTGCCTCTCCCTCTATAGTCCCTTCTGTCTCCTCTGTGAACACTTCTTTGAATCTCATGTTGAGCTCCTCACATACTTCACAGTTCTTTCTTGTGATCTCCCATCCTTTCCTCAGCCTCATTACCTGGTTCTTGACTGTTGTTTTTCTCTGATGTGGCTGTTCAACAGCTTTGGGTCAGATTTAGCTTTCACTGCTATGTCATTTTTGTATTGTCATTGGGCCTCCCTTCTTACCTGTGCATATTCATTTCTGGCTCTATGACTGCTCTCCTTATTCTCCTGGGTCTTTTGCCTTCTATACTTCCATTCTCTAGCACTCTTGGTTTTGGCCTCTGTACACCTTTGGGTGAACCATGGGCTCACTCTGACTTTCTTGTTATTTCTGTTACCCTTGGGTACAAACCTCTCAGCTTCCTTGCATATTATTGTCACATATTCCATCATTTAAATTTACTGACTTTCCTGCCAGTTCTCTGTCCCACTGAACCTTGTGCAGGAAATTCTTCATGCCTGCATAGTCCTCTTTCTTGTAGTTTGGCTTCATTCGTCCAGCCCTTCCTGCTTCCATCTCTACTTGTAACTCTACAATGTATTCAAAGCTCAGAACCACATGATCACTGGCCTGGAGTGGATCTTTCATATGTGATGTCCTCAATATCAGCACTACTCAAGATGAATACTAAGTCTAGTCTTGCTGGTTCATCCTCTCACCTCTCTCTGGAAGTGTCCTTTACATGTTGGTACATGAGGTTTTCCAGTACCACCTCCATCATCTTAGCCCTCCACGTTTCTGGGCCACTATGTGGCTCCAGGCTCTCCTAGTCGACTTCCTTGTGGTTGAAGTCATCCATGATCAGCAGCTTCGCCCTTCTCGGATGAGCCCTTCCGGCCACTTTAGCCTGTGTGTTAGCCATCGCTCTATTACTCAATTACTCCTGCTGTTCTGCGGTGGGTTATACATCACTGCAATTACCACTTAAAACCTTCAGACTATATATATATATATATATATATATATATATATATATATATATATATATATATATATATATATATATATATATATATATATATATATATATATATATGTATATGTCGTGCCGAATATGTAAAACTGGTCATTTAGCAAGAACTCATTTAAAATTAAATCCTTTCTGAAATTTTCTCTTATACGTTGAAAGATATATATTTTTCATTAATGTTAATGTAAAATTTTTTAATTTTGCATCAAAAGAATCTTAGAAAACTTACCTAACCTTATTATAACAAGAACAATTTATTTCAGCCTAACCCAACTAAATATATTTTAGATTTGTGTACAATAATTTAATACTAAACAAACACAGTGAAATATATTTTTTTTCGTTAGGTTCAGAATGATTTTGGCGAAATTATTGCATACACAAAATTTCACTTGTCCTATATGGCAAGATGTGCGTTGCTATTTAAGCCAAGATCGCAAGTTCTGCCTATTCGGCACGACATATATATATATATATATATATATATATATATATATATATATATATATATATATATATATATATATATATATATATATATATAATATATATATATATATATATATATATATATATATATATATATATATATATATATATATATATATATATATATATATATATATATATATATATATATATATATATGCAAAACAACCACTCTGAAAGAATAGAGAAATTCCAAACGCTTTCATGACTACTCACATTATCAAGGAACTAATTTGAGTAGTCACGAAAGCGCTTGGAATTTCTCTATTCTTTCAGAGTGGTTGTTTTGCATATTCTGAAATCACCTGTTTACTGTGATCTTATTGCATATATATATATATATATATATATATATATATATATATATATATATATATATATATATATATATATATATATATATATAATATATATATATATATATATATATATATATATATATATATATATATATATATATATATATATATATATATATATATATATATATACAGTGGTCGCCCGCTTTTCGTAGTTCCCGGAATCGTAAAATTCGCAAATCATAGAGGTATTTTCGTATAAACATGGACTCGCTTTTCATAGGTTGACTCGCGAGTCGTAGTTCGTCCGGGACGTGTACCCACGGCGTGAGCCAGGGCGGCAGCCAGTCTGGCATTGTTTACCAGTGAGCGAAGGTCCCCTCACGTGCTCCAGCGAAATATTTCATAATATTCCATTTATTTTAGTGCTTGCAAGTACTAAATAAGCTACCATGGCTCCAAAGAAAGCTCCTAGTGCCAAGCCTGTGGTAAAGAAGGTGAGAAATACGATTGAATTTAAGAAAACCATCATTGAACAATATGAAAGTGGTACAAGTGTGGCCGAACTGTCCAGGATGTATAAGAAACCCTACACAACCTTATGTTCCACAGTGGCCAAGAAAAATGAAATAAAGGATGCTGTTGTTGCAAAGGGAGTAATTATGCTGACAAAAATGAGATCACCAGTACTGGAAGAGGTTGAGAAGTTATTATTGGTGTGGATAAATGAGAAACAATTAGCAGGAGATACTCTTATGACTTCGTTTATTTGTGAAAAGGCTAGGCAGTTGCATGAAGATTTGGTAAAGAAATTGCCTGCAAACAGTGGTGAAGTGAGTGGATTTAAGGCCAGCAAAGGCTGGTTTGAGAGATTTAAGAACCATACTGGCATACACAGTGTGGTAAGGCATGGTGAGGCTGCCAGTTCGGACCACAAGGCGGCTGAAAAATATGTGTATGAATTCCAGGAGTACATAGAGGCTGAAGGACTGAAACGTGAACAAGTGTTCAACTGTGACGAAACAGGCCTCTTTTGGAAGAAAATGCCAAAGAGGACCTTCATTACACAAGAGGAAAAGGCAATGCCAGGACACAAGCCTATGAAAGACAAGCTGACGCTAATGTTCTGTGCTAATGCTAGTGGGGATTTCAAAGTGAAGCCATTACTAGTGTACCATTCTGAAAATCCCAGAGTGTTCAGGAAAAACAATGTTATGAAGAGTAAATTGTGTGTGTTTTGGAAATCTAATAGTAAGGCATGGGTCACGAGGGAAATTTTCGTCGAGTGGTTCAATGAAGTGTTTGGCCCCAGTGTGAAGGAGTATCTCCTGGAAAAGAAACTGGATCTCAAGTGCCTGCTAGTAATGGACAATGCACCTGCTCATCCTCCAAACTTGGATGACCTAATTTTCGAGGAGTTTGGGTTCATCACAGTAAAATTCTTGCCCCCGAATACCACTCCTCTCCTCCAACCCATGGACCAGCAGGTTATTGCAAACTTTAAAAAACTCTACACAAAAGCAATGTTTCACAGGTGCTTGACTGTGACCACAGACACTCACTTGACCCTAAGGGAATTTTGGAGAGAATACTTCAGTATCCTCCACTGCATAACCCTTATAGGTATGGCTTGGGAGGGAGTGACTACCAGGACTTTGAACTCTGCCTGGAGAAAATTGTGGCCAGATTGTGTCGACAAGAGGGATTTTGAAGAATTTGGGACTGGCCCTAATGAGCCTATGTCTGTTGTAAAATCAATTGTGGCACTGGGGAGTTCCATGGGGTTGGATGTGAGTTTGGAGGATGTGGAAGAATTGGTGGAAGACCACAATGAAGAGCTCACCACTGAGGAGCTGCAAGAGCTTCAGCAGGAAGAGCAACACATCGCAGCTCAGAATCTTGCTGCAGAGGAGGAGGAAGAGAGATGGAAGAAGGTGCCTTCTTCAGATATTAAAGAGATTTTTACTATGTGGGGTAAGATGGAAAGCTTTATGGAGAAACATCACCCTAACAAGGTTGTTGCAAGCCAGGTTGGCAACATGTACAGTGACAAAGTCTTGGGCCATTTTAGGGAAGTGTTAAAGAGACGCCAGAAACAGAGCTCTCTCCACAGTTATTTTGCGAGACAGGACTAGAGTGACTCTCAAGGTGGTCCTAGTGGCATTAAGAAACAGAGAAGAGAAGTAACCCCAGAAAAACAAATGGTACCTGAGGTGTTGATGGAAGGGGATTCCCCTTCCAAACTATAAATAATCCACTCTCTCTCCTCCTCCAGTCTCCCATACACTAAGAAGAATCTCCAATAAAGGTAAGTGTTATGCTGTTAATGTTTCATTCATCATTTCCCATTGTATTGTTTATGTACTACATGTATATTTCATGTTAAAAAAATTTTTGTTTTAATACTTCTGGGTGTCAGGAACGGATTAATTGTATTTACATTATTTATTATGGGGAAAATTGATTCGTAAATCGTAAATTTCGTTTATAGTAAAGGCTGATAAATTAGACACATGTGCAACTCTTGGGTATCTTTATTGAGGAAACGTTTCGCCACACAGTGGCTTCATCAGTCCATACGTAGGAGAAACTTGAAGAACAGGAGGAGAATGAGGTAATCAGTCCCTCAACCTTGGGTCGATGTGTTCAGTCCATCAATCTTGAGTAGAATACGGCAGATGAGCGGAGAAGCAGCTTATAAACCGTATGGCAGGAGAGGTGTAGCAGTCATAGGTAGTGTCACATTTGTTCAATGTGGAAGTAGGTTGTGCCCAAGAATTAGGCAAGCGAAGAATTCCTAAGTATTAAGATCCCAAGAAGTTGCAGTGTCTGACACTACTTCTCCGCTCATCTGCCGTATTCTACTCAAGATTGATTGACTGAACACATCGACCCAAGGTTGAGGGACTGATTACCTCATTCTCCTCCTGTTCTTCAAGTTTCTCCTATGTATGGACTGATGAAGCCACTGTGTGGCGAAACGTTTCTTCAATAAAGATACCCAAGAGTTGCACATGTCTCTAATTTATCAACATGTCGGTTCTCTGAACCATTCATCTACAAATAGTAAAGGCTCCAGGAACGGATTAATTACGAACAACGAGGGACCACTGTATATATATATATATATATATATATATATATATATATATATATATATATATATATATATATATATATATATATATATAATGTTGAATCTTTAACCTTCCCATCCATACTTAAGACAGCAAGGGTTACCCCGATCCTCAAAGGAGACAATCCAACTGAATTTAGCAAGTATAGACATATATCAAACTTGCCTTTACTCTCTAAGAAAACTACAAATGATGCAATAATACAAATGCTCGAACTACTTTATACAGCAATCGAAAAAATGAATATCCCCTGGGATTTTTCACAAACCTACAGAAAGCATTTGATACAGTAGACCACAATCTCCTGATAGAATATTACAGAGTCATAGGACATTTCCTTAATAACCCAATATAACTGTATCAAAGACAATACACTCAAATCACAACATAATAGAGGTACAGACATGTATGCACAGGGCTCTGGACCAGCAAAATGTGAGCAGTCATGAAGGTCTCTTCACGAATTCAATTTCAATCACAAAAACATACAATGGGATCAAGTAAACCATGTCCTAAATGAAACATGCTGGGAAGATATCCTGAACAATACAGAATCGAATATTTTCTTGAAAAAATGAATTCTGTGGTTCTTGTGATCTGCTCAAGACACATTCCATTAAGAAAAAGGAAGAGAAGAGGTAAACTAGAAAGAGAGAGACATTCCCTATACAGACGAAGGCGAAGAGTCACAGAGCTCCTTAGTGGGGCCAATATATCCGAAATACGAAGGGAGGCACTAGTCAATGAAACTGCAAATATCAAACTTAAGCTGAAGGAATGTTACAGGAGACAAGAATCACAGGAAGAACTAAAAGCAATAAAGAAAACTGAAAATAACCCAAAATACTTCTTCTCTTATGCCAACTCTAAGGGAAAAACAACATCCAGTATTGCTTAGACGGGAGGGGACATACACAGATGATAGATAAGAAATGAGTGAAATACTAAAGTCCCAATATGACTCAGTGTACAGCGAGCCACTGCCCAGACTAAGAGTCGAAAATCCAAACGAATTCTTCATTAATGAAACCCAAAATTTGGTCATCCCAAAAATCTCAGATATTATTCTAACTCTACAAGACTCTGAAGAGGCAATTAATGACATGCCCATGCACTCTGCCCCAGGCCCAGTCTCATGGAACTCCGTGTTCATCAAGAATTGCAAGATGCCCCTATCGTGTGCCTTCAGCATTTTATGGAGAGAGAGCATGGACACAGAGGTCATCCTACACACACTAAAAACAACAGACATAGCCCAACTCCACAAAGGTGGCAGTAAAGCAATTGCAAAGAAATACAGACCGATAGCACAAACATCCCATATCATAAAAATCTTTGAGAGGGTTCTAAGAAGCAAGATCGCCAACCACCTAGATACCCATCAATTACACTACCCAGGGCAACAAGGGTTTAGAGTAGGTCACTCCTGCCTGTCCCAGCTACTGGACCACTAGGTCCTGGATGCTGTAGAGGATAAACAAATCGCAGAAGAAGTATACACAGACTTTGCAAAAGCTTTCGACAAGTGTGACCATGGTGTAACAACACACAAAATGTGTGATAAAGGAATAACAGGAAAGTTGGTAGATGAATCTATAACTTCCTGACAAATAGAACACAAAGAGTAATAGTAAACAGAGTAAAGTCCCAGGCAGCAATGGTAAAAATTTTAGCTCTGTTCCACAAGGCACAGTACTCGCTCCCATTCTATTCCTCATCCTCATTTCTGACATTGACAGAGATATAACCTATAACTGTGTCTTCCTTTGCGGATGACACCCGGATTACCATGGCAGTGACCTCCACTGAAAACACCGCGAGACTCCATGCAGACATCAACTAAATCTTCGAATGGGCCTCTCAAAACAATGTGAAGTTCATCGAGGAAAAATTTCAACTACTCAGATGTGGGAAACTTGTAGAAATTAAAAATGTGTCAGGGTATACAACAAATTATAACCATACAGTAGAGCAGAAAAGTAATGTGAAGGACCTGGGAGTGATAATGTAGGAGAATCTCGTCTTCAAAGACCACAACAATATATCTACCTCATCTGCTAATAAAATGATAGGATTGATAATGAGAATTTTCAAAACTAGGGATGCCAAGCCCATGATAATTCTCTTCAAATCGCTTGTGCTCGCAAGGCTGGAAAACTGCTGTTCACTAACGGCCCCCTTCAAGGCTGGCAACATTGAAGACCTGGAGAGTGTACGAATAACTTTCACCTTACACATATGTACGATAAGGCACCTAAACTACTGGGAACGGTTGAAGGTCCTTGATCTGTATTCCTCAAACGCAGGCGAGAGAGATACATGATAATATACACTTGGAAGGTCTTGGAGGGATTGGTACCAAACTCTCACGCGAAAATCACTCCCTATGAAATCAAAAGACTCGGTAGGAGATACAACATTACCCTGATGAAAAGCAGGGGAGCCACGAATACACTGAGAGACAACAAAATAAGTGTCTGTGGCCTAAGACTTCTGAACTGCCTCCCAGTATACATAAGGGGGATTAAAAATAAACCCCTGGCTGTCTTCAAGAAGGCACTGACCAACCGGGCTGTGGTTCGTGCGTCTGGTTGATCAGACCCTGACCCACCATGAGACCTTGTCTCAGACCGGGTCACGGGGACGTTGATCTCCGAAATCCTCTCCAGGTAAACTCCAGGTAAACTGAAAATCTTATCTTAGTAACAGACACCAGTACTCTTCTCATTTATATCAGTGATGTAAACAACGCACTACTGAAAATATCTGATTGGATAAAGACCAACAAACATACTCTCAATATAGACAAAACCTACTTCATGCTGTTTGAAAACAGAGCTTTAAATATCCAGCTTTACATATTGATAAATGGCTGCCTATTCGTCAACCAAGCCTCAACCCAGGAAAAAATTTCTCCTATTCTTTGTGCCTTACCTTTCCTCAATAGTCTCTGATGTGGAACTCTATCGAAAGCCTTACTGAAGTCCATATACACAATATCATATTCAATACCATGATCTACCTCCTCAAGTACCTTAGTGAAAAAGTTAGTAAATTCGTAAGACAGGAACGCCCCTTTGTAAAACCGTGTTGAGATTCATTAATCAATTTATGCCTTTCGAGATGGCTACGAATTGCTTCGGCAATTATTGATTCCATAAATTTTCCCACTATGGAGGTAAAGCTTATTGGTCTGTAGTTCGAAGCTAAGAACCTGTCACCTGCCTTGTAAATAGGTATTACATTTGCCGTTTTCCACTTGTCAGGCACTATGCCAGTTTCTAGTGATGTATTGAAAAGATTAGCAAAAGGTATGCTAAGTTCCTCTTTACATTCCTTAACACCCTTGCAAACAGTTCATCAAGACCTGAGGATTTGTTACCTTTTAATTTCTCTATTTGTCTGAGGATCATGTCACTAGTTAATGCAATCGTGCATAGTTCATTATCGTCCTGTTCTACATAATCTATTATTTCTGGAATTTCGCTAGTATCTTCCTGAGTAAAAACAGAGAGGAAGTAAGAATTAAAAATTTCACACATTTCCTTATCACTGTCAGTGATCTGACCTGAGTTACTCTTAAGTGGGCCTAACTTGTCCCTAATCTTACTTCTGTATACCTGGGTTAGTCTTCGAATCCCTTGTAACCTTAGCCTCATAGTCCCTTTTTGCTTTTCTTATTCCTTTTTCTTTTATTTCTCTCTTTAATTGAATATATAGATTTCCTAACTGCCAATCTCGTCTTTTGATACGCCTATATATGTCTATCTTTTGACCAATGAGACATTTTAATCTATTGTTCATCCATTTGGGATAATTTTTGTTAGATCTAATTTCCCTAATCGGAACAAAAGTTGTCTGGGGAGCTAGAACTATGCTCTGAAAAACGTCATATTGGCATCCAAGATCACCTACCTGGCCCATAGTGAGGACATCCCAATTTAACCCACCCAGGTATTTTTTCAGTCCCATGAAATTAGCCAAGCCAAAGTCTGGGACAGAGATTTGATTGCAGTTATTCGGGTAACTCCATGATACATTGAAACTAAGTGATTTGTGATCACTTTCTCCAGCTCATCATTAATCTCAATATTATTAACTAATGATTCTTTGTTGGCAAGAACCAAGTCAAGTAGATTGTTTCCTCTAGTTGGTTCTGTCAGGAACTATTTTAAAAAGCAATCCTGAACTGTATCAAGAAAGTCACTAGACTCAAGATATCATGTCACATTGTTCCAATCAATTTGTCCAAAGTTAAAATCTCCCATTAGCACAACATTTTCATATCTAGATGCCTTATGAATTTCGTCCCATAGCAGCTTACTGCACTCTCTATCAAGGTTAGGGGGCCTATAAAGGAGGAATTGAGGGTAGCAAAGATAGAGATACGGTGATTGACTTAGGAAAACAAGATTATTCGTAGTAATCCTCCTGTTGTGAGTCCTCAGGCTAAGAAGGGAACCTGGACAGTGGCTGGACACCATGGAATGAAGTTGATGATCAACAAAACGATTGGAAGGGTAGAAACGATGAAGAAGAAAGAGACTGCTGTGGAAACTGTTGTGGAAATATCTAATGCATTCTCCATGCTACCCAACAAAAGTGAGTTGACTACTTGGAGCATCACGACGAACGACACCAAGGAAATTAAAAATATTGTTGTTGTTGGGGATAGCCAGGTTAGGTATATAGACAGGGCCTTCTGCTTGAAGGATAGGAGTAGGAGACAGAGGGTTTGCTTTCCTGTTGTGGAAAAATTTTCTCCAGGAGAAGGGTATCAGCCCCCTTCAACCCCTTTCAGCCCTTTTCAGCCCTGAGGGGCCCAGCCCTCTCAGAAGGGACAAGCATCTTGTTTACTGATACATCAAGTAATTACCAGCAGATGTATATCCAGCGTGCACCAGTTACTTAGTCACACAGCTCTTTGCAAGAGACCACTGTTGCAAGTGGTCTCTTGCAGGGCAATTAAAGAAATCCTGCACCCACTTTATTACCATTGTAAAGATAGTGTACATTGTCGTCTATGCTTAAGAGAGCAAGAATCAAGCATTCTTCATTGCTTCCTGGTTGAAGTTTGGCAAGGAGGGTCAATGTGTTAGGTCAGCTTTTCCTTTATGTGCTAGAGGCATTGAGGCAGTGTAGGAGGCTGTGGCGTTAGATTGCTTTTGACTCTGCTACAGTTTACATTGATGCTGGGATAACCAACAAAGAACACTGATCCGTGCATTTTTGTGCATAAAAGTGTCTCAAAAACACTTCTAAAGACTTACAGAGAAGTGTGATCAGCTTCTTAAGTGATAAGTTAGTTTTAGTTTAATATGTTTATTATGCACCCCATATCCATCCTGTGGGCGGTAGTCAAAAGATTACAGAGGTACATAATTGGTCCAGGGACTGGACTCCAAAGTTTTGATAGCTGAGCAAGTTACAGAGGTAATGAACTCACAATTTACAAAGGTAATGAACTCACAATTTACAAAGGTAATGAACTCACAATTTACAAAGGTAATGAACTCCAGGTAAGTCTGGTCACAATCATGACAAGTTACAAAGGTATTTACAGATTACAGAGGTACGTAATGGGTCGAGGGACTGGGCCCCCAAAGTTTTGATAGCTGAACTAGGTACAAAGGTAATGAGCTCACAAGTTACAAAGGTAATGAATTCTGTAGAATGGTTACTTACGTTTATACTTTGGCTACAATCATGAACAAATTATAGAGTAATGAGCAATTCACACTTCTTAAGTGATAAGATTGTGAATAAATGAACAAATCTTGATGAACAGCGTAACAACGAGTGTTACGATCCAACAGAGTGTAGTGTGACATTCTTCAAAGAACACTGTTCTTCAATCAAGACACCGATACCCGGGAGTAAGGGTTCGATACAAAAACTCAGGAAAGTCTGTTTAGCGTGTGATGCTTCTGTTGACTGTGCAGTTAGGAACTCTGTATGCTTAACAGATTACCATAAACTCTAGTGAGGTGCGGACTTTTGAGTCCACACAAGTGAGTATTCCAGTCAGCAATCAGTTTCTGAGATATGCTGACATAACACCCCCTAGGGGTAATTCTACTCACCTAGTCTTGTCAAATAAGGAAACACTCATAAATAATCTGGAGATCGTTGAAGAGATTGGCGCAAGTGATCACAAATCCATCACTTTTAGCATTAACTAGAAATATAAGAATAATGATAATATGGTAAAAGTCCCTGATTTTCGTTCTGCCGATTTTAATGGACTTAGGGAACACCTGTCTAATCTCGATTGGGGTAATTTAGCTAATGATTTATTGACGATGATCATACTTACGATTACGAAGGGATCTATATTTATGATTTCTTTCTTAATAATGTACGACGTGCTCAGAGTATATACATTCCCCAGAGACAAATTAGGTCTAATATTAACAGGAGGCTAAAACATCTATTAGGGGAGAAAAGGGGAATTTATAGGTGCATCAAAAGAGGAGAGGTTAACCTTACTGACCAATATGTTCAGCTTAAAAGAGAAGAAAAAAGGGGATTAGAAAGGGTAAACGTGACTATGAAATTAGAGTTGCTAATGAAGCAAAGACTAATCCAAAGGGGTTCTTTCAAATGGAAATGGACAGCTGACAGATAATGAACTGGAAATGTGTTCCCTATTTAATGAACAATTTTTGTCAGTTTTTGCACAGGAAGACATAAATGAGATCCGAGAAATTAACGACAATTCAGTTCCTGATGAATTCAAATTAACATGGTATATCTGTTTGATAACATGGTTATCAAACAAATACACAAACTAAAGCAAAACAAGTCCCCCGTGACCCCGACGAGTTGTTTTCCAGGGTATTTAAAGAATGCAAAATGGAATTTAGTCAGCCATTAACGAGTGTGTTTAATTCGTCCATCCTTACAGGTGTTGTGCCTGAGATGTGGAAGATGGCTAATGTGGTTATTTTAAATCAGGGGATAAGTCCATTCCTTCAAATTACCGTCCAATAAACCTGACATCTATAGTAGACAAATTATTAGAATCAATTATAACTGACATTATTGGAATTCACCTTGAAGAACATAATTTGATTAATGAATCTCAGCATGGGTTCACGAGATGTCGTTCCTGCCTGACAGATTTACTGACATTTTTCAATAGAGCACTTGAGGCAGTAGACAGTGATAAAGAATATGATATTGTTTATTTGGACAGAGTACCTCACAAGAGACTCTTAAGAAAAGTGGCAGCTCATGGTATAGGAGGTAAAGTTCCAGGATGGACAGAGGCATGGCTTACCAACAGAAAGCAGAGAGTTTCCATTAATGGGGTCATATCTGATTGGGAATTAGTCACTAGTGGTGTTCCACAATGATCAGCTTTGGGCCCTCTGTTGTTCATAATTTAAATTAATGACCTTGAAGATGGAATTACAAATTTGCTGATGATACAAAGATAGGCTGTATGATTCATTCTGAGGAGCATTCCAATGAAAACCAGGAGGATTTGGACAAATTAATGTTTTGGTCTGAAAAATGGCAGATGAAGTTCAATGTGGACAAGTGTAAAGTACTAGTCCTTGGGAATGAAAATAACCCTCGAAGCTATAAACTAGACTTGGGAGTCGTGGTAAGCAGAAATCTAAAGCTAAGACAGCCTTGCTTAAGTTTGTGCAACAAGGCTAACAGATTATTAATAATTTTTATTTATTATTAACACATCAGGCCGATTCCCACCAAGGCAGGGTGGCCCAAAAAAGAAAAACTTTCATCATTCACTCCATCACTGTCTTGCCAGAGGGATGCTTTACACTACAGTTATAAAATTGTAACATTAACCTCCCTCCTTAAGAATGTAGACACTGTACTTCCCATCATCAGGACTCAAGTTCGTCCTGCTGGTTTCCCTGAATCCCTTCATAAATGTTACTTTGCTCACACTCCAACAGCACGTAAAGTATTAAAAACCATTTGTCTCCATTCACCCCTATCAAATATGCTCATGCATGCTTGCTGGAAGTCCAAACCCCTCACACAAAACCTCCTTTACCCCCTCCCTTCAACCCTTCCTTGGCTGACCCCTACACTGCCTTCCCTCCTCTACAAATTTATACACTCTCGATGTCATTCTGTTTTGTTCCATTCTCTCTACATGTCCGAACCACCTTAACAACCCTTCCTCAGCCCTCTGGATAATAGTTTTGGTAGTCCTCCACCTCCTCCTAATTTCCAAACTACGAATTCTCTGCATTATATTCACACCATACATTGCCCTAAGACATGACATCTCCACTGCTTCGAACCTCCTCCTCATTGCAACATTCATCACCCATGTTTCACACCCACACAAGAGTGTTGATACAACTATACTCTCATACATTCCCCCTTTTTGCTTCCATGGACCCCTCAGGGAAGGTTCCTTGATGTTGGTGATGGGCTCTTGATTTAGGTAATTGGATCTGTGCTCCACTTTCCCGAATTAAGCCTGAATGCCTTCCACATACCCCCCAGGCGCTGTATAATCCTACGGGTTTAGCGCTTCCCATTGATTATAATAATAATAATTGCTTCCAAGGACAAAGTTCTTTGTCTCCACAGACTCCAAAGTGCACCACTCATCCTTTTCCCCTCATCAATTCTATGATTCACCTCATCCTTCATAGACTCATCTGCTGACACATGTCCACTCCCAAATATCTGAATACATTCACCTCCTCCATACTCTCTCCCTCCAATCTGGTATCCAGTGTTTCGTCACCTAATCTTTTTGTTATCCTCATAACTTTACTCTTTCCTATATTCACTTTTAATTTTCTTCGTTTACATACCCTACCAAATTCATCCACCAACCTCTGCAACTTCTCTTCAGAATCTCCCAAAAGCACAGTGTCATCAGCAAATAGCAACTGTGACAACTGCCACTCTGTGTTTGATTCTTTAGCAGAGGTTGGTGGATGAATTTGGTAGGGTATGTAAACGAAGAAAATTAAAAGTGAATATAGGAAAGAGTAAAGTTATCAATCAAATCACATATTACTCGGGTAGATAATTTCCAGTAGATCCTTCATGTGTTAGCTCAAATCACCGACCAGTATGGTTTAAATAAGTGACCCACTGATCAGATCAGATAGACTGGTCCGAACCCTTGACTGGTCCGAACCCTTGACTGGTCCGAACCCTTGACTGGTCTGAACCCTTGACTGGTCCGAACCCTGGACTGGTTTCTAACGGTTTCGTTGTGCACCACCTAGCAGGTTATTAATAGAATATTCAAGAGGTTGCTAGTAGAATTGCAGTAAATCAACCATTCAAATCATTATGAAGCTGTGTGTAGTCTGTGGTCAGTCAAACAAACGGGCTTCCACATGCATAAATTGTCATTTCTGTGGAAATTGGTGTCACGCCCCTTGTGCAGATATCCAAGAACTAGCTACAAGCAGTATTAAAACAGGGAAGTGTTTTTGGGTATGCCCAAATGAGATAAATCTGTGGACTAAAATCACAAGGGTATTAAAAGAGGTCAACATCAAAGCTGCTTTCATAGAAAACCTGGAAGCTTTCTACAACAGATGGGAACATAAAAAGTCTGGGCTGAATGGTACTGCCCTTGATACTGGCCATGTAGTCAGAAACTGTAAGGCTGGAGATGATGTCCTGGTAGTCAGAAAATGGGGGGCTGATAGTGCTGTCCTGGGAGACAGTAATGGGGAAGCTGGAGGTGCTGTCCTGGGAGACAGTAATGGTGAAGCTGGAGGTGCTGTCCTGGGAGACAGTAATGGTGAAGCTGGAGATGCTGTCCTGGGAGACAGTAATGGGGAAGCTGGAGATGCTGTCCTGGGAGACAGTAATGGTGAAGCTGGAGATTTTGTCAAGGTAGTCGGGAATTATACGCAGGAAGGAATACATATGAATGACCTCATAGGGGACAGGAGCCATAGTAGGGAAACAAGTGTAGTCAAAGATAAGATAAAACCAATATTGCAAACTAGAAATACCGCAGGAAATAGCAAACAAGAGGACTCCACTAGCAATAGTGAGGATATATTACCAAAAACAAATGGTGGGAGCTCCATTGTTGGTGCTAGGGAGGATAGAAGTAAGACAGGGAAACATGCACCAACAGGGAATACAGTCACAGAAACCCAAGGCAAACGGAAACCAAGCCTGTGCACATACTATGCACTCGGTATCTGCTGGCATGGGAAATCTGGAAAAACAGATGGGACGTGCAACTATGACCACCCTAGGAAATGCCATGCCCATATGACAACAGGAAAATGCAAACTCCCTTCCTGTAAGCTTTTTCACCCTGAACTGTGTACCTCTTCAGTACAGGAAAGACTGTGCTATAACTTAAATTGCCAGGCATACCATCTAAAGGGGACAAAAAGATACAAAACATCCAGGCCATGGGAAAACCTGGGTAGCCACAGCCACTCAAGAGGGAGAGGTTTTTTAGTGCCAGGAAGGAAAAAAACTGGCAGGAAATGGCAGAAATCGTACACCAAATCCAGTCATTCCTGGAGTGGAACCACAGTCGATGGCCTCCACTCCAAACCAACAGATACAGATACTAATGCCGGAAAAAAAATCCCCCCCCAGTACCAACAATACCACCAGTCCGATGACATTCTTCTTTGCAAATATACAGGGTCTAAAGCCAGCAACGAACAACAAAATACCTTTCATCCGTGGACTGCTTGCAGAGCCAAAGGCAATGTTTGCGGCTTTCACTGAGACCCACATAAAGGATCACTTTGACAACGAAATATGGATCCCAGGTTACAACCTATACAGATGTGACAGAGTGAACAGGCAAAAGGGGGGGGTTGGCCTGTACATTGCAGAGTCACTTGTTTGCACAGAACTGCTAAATGCCTCAAATGATGTAGTGGAAGTTTTAGCAGTAAAGGTCGAGAACCAAAACCTAGTCATTGTGATAGTCTACAAGCCTCCGGATGCAACATCCCAGCAATTCCAGGAACAGCTGTTAAAAATTGACCACTGTCTGGAAAACCTTCCAGCTCCTGCACCCAACATCTTGCTCCTGGGGGATTTCAACTTAAGGCACCTAAAATGGAGGAATATAGCAAATAATATTGTTGCAGTAATAACACCAGGAGGCAGCTCTGATGAAAACTCACACTCACACGAGCTTTTAAATCTCTGCACAAAATTCAATTTAAACCAGCAAATAATAGAGCCTACTAGACTGGAGAATACACTAGACCTCATCTTCACTAACAATGATGATCTGATAAGAAATATCACCATATCAAAAACAATATACTCAGATCACAACATAATTGAGGTTCAGTCATGTATGCGCGGAGCCCCAGACCGACATAAGGAGATTAGTCACGAGGGAGCATTCACCAAATTCAACTTCAATAACAAAAACATAAAGTGGGACCAAGTAAACCAAGTCCTAACCGATATAAGCTGGGAAGATATACTAAGCAACACAGACCCCAACTTATGCCTAGAACAGATTAACTCGGTAGCACTCGATGTATGCACAAGGCTTATTCCTCTAAGAAAAAGGAGGAGTAGATGTAAAACAGAAAGAGACAGGCGCTCCCTTTACAGGCGACGGAAAAGAATAACAGAGCGGCTAAAAGAGGTCAATATATCTGAAATGCGTAGGGAGACACTGGTCAGAGAAATAGCAAGCATCGAACTTAAGCTAAAAGAATCCTTTAGGAGTCAGGAATCGCGGGAAGAACTAAAAGCCATAAATGAAATCGAAAGAAACCCAAAGTATTTCTTCTCCTATGCCAAATCAAAATCGAGAACAACGTCCAGTATTGGGCCCCTACTTAAACAAGATGGGTCCTACACAGATGACAACAAGGAAATGAGTGAGCTACTCAAGTCCCAATATGACTCAGTTTTTAGCAAGCCGCTAACCAGACTGAGAGTCGAAGATCAAAATGAATTTTTTATGAGAGAGCCACAAAATTTGATTAACACAAGCCTATCCGATGTTATCCTGACGCCAAATGACTTCGAACAGGCGATAAATGACATGCCCATGCACTCTGCCCCAGGGCCAGACTCATGGAACTCTGTGTTCATCAAGAACTGCAAGAAGCCCCTATCACGAGCCTTTTCCATCCTATGGAGAGGGAGCATGGACACGGGGGTCGTCCTACAGTTACTAAAAACAACAGACATAGCCCCACTCCACAAAGGGGGCAGTAAAGCAACAGCAAAGAACTACAGACCAATAGCACTAACATCCCATATCATAAAAATCTTTGAAAGGGTCCTAAGAAGCAAGATCACCACGCATCTAGAAACCCATCAGTTACACAACCCAGGGCAACATGGGTTTAGAACAGGTCGCTCCTGTCTGTCTCAACTATTGGACCACTACGACAAGGTCCTAAATGCACTAGAAGACAAAAAGAATGCAGATGTAATATATACAGACTTTGCAAAAGCCTTCGACAAGTGTGACCATGGCGTAATAGCGCACAAAATGCGTGCTAAAGGAATAACAGGAAAAGTCGGTCGATGGATCTATAATTTCCTCACTAACAGAACACAGAGAGTAGTCGTCAACAGAGTAAAGTCCGAGGCAGCTAAGGTGAAAAGCTCTGTTCCACAAGGCACAGTACTCGCTCCCATCTTGTTCCTCATCCTTATATCAGACATAGACAAGGATGTCAGTAACAGCACCGTGTCTTCCTTTGCAGATGACACCCGAATCTGCATGACAGTGTCTTCCATTGCAGACACTGCAAAGCTCCAGGCAGACATCAACCAAATCTTTCAGTGGGCTGCAGAAAACAATATGAAGTTCAACGATGAGAAATTTCAATTACTCAGATATGGTAAACATGAGGAAATTAAATCTTCATCAGAGTACAAAACAAATTCTGGCCACAAAATAGAGCGAAACACCAACGTCAAAGACCTGGGAGTGATCATGTCGGAGGATCTCACCTTCAAGGACCATAACATTGTATCAATCGCATCTGCTAGAAAAATGACAGGATGGATAATGAGAACCTTCAAAACTAGGGAGGCCAAGCCCATGATGACACTCTTCAGGTCACTTGTTCTATCTAGGCTGGAATATTGCTGCACACTAACAGCACCTTTCAAGGCAGGTGAAATTGCCGACCTAGAAAATGTACAGAGAACTTTCACGGCGCGCATAACGGAGACAAAACACCTCAATTATTGGGAGCGCTTGAGGTTCCTAAACCTGTATTCCCTGGAACGCAGGAGGGAGAGATACATGATTATATACACCTGGAAAATCCTAGAGGGACTAGTACCGAACTTGCACACGAAAATCACCCACTACGAAAGCAAAAGACTTGGCAGACGATGCACCATCCCCCCAATGAAAAGCAGGGGTGTCACTAGCACGTTAAGAGACCATACAATAAGTGTCAGGGGCCCGAGACTGTTCAACTGCCTCCCAGCACACATAAGGGGGATTACCAACAGACCCCTGGCAGTCTTCAAGCTGGCACTGGACAAGCACCTAAAGTCAGTTCCGGATCAGCCGGGCTGTGGCTCGTATGTTGGTTTGCGTGCAGCCAGCAGCAACAGCCTGGTTGATCAGGCTCTGATCCACCAGGAGGCCTGGTCTCAGACCGGGCCGCGGGGGCGTTGACCCCCGGAACTCTCTCCAGGTAAACTCCAGGTAAACACCAAATGCCAAGACCCTCGCATTCACTTCTCTTACAGCCCAATCTATAAATATATTGAACAATCACAGTGACATCACACATCCTTGTCTAAGGCCTACTTTTACTGGGAAATAATCTCCCTCTCTCCTACATACTCTAACTTGTGCCTCACTATCCTCATAAAAACTCTTCACTGCTTTCAGTAACCTACCTCCTACACCATACACCTGCAACATCTGCCACATTGGTTCCCCCTATCCACCCTGTCATATGCCTTTTCTAAATCAATAAATGCCACAAAAACCTCTTTAGCCTTATCTAAATACTGTTCACTTATATGTTTCACTGTAAACACCTGGTCCACACACCCCCTACATTTCCTAAAGCCTCCTTGTTCATCTGCTATCCAACTCTTCGTCTTACTCTTAATTCTTTCAATAATAACTACCATACACTTTACCAGGTATACTCAACAGACTTATTCCCCTATAATATTTGCACTCTCTTTTAGCCACTTTGCCTTTATACAAAGGAACTATGCATGCTCTCTGCAAATCCCTAGGTACCTTACCCTCTTCCATACATTTATTAAATTATAACACCAACCACTCCAAAACTATATTCCCTCCTGCTTATAACATTTCTATCTTCATCCCATCAATCCCAGCTGCCTTACCCCCTTTCATTCTACCCACTGCCTCATGAACATCTCTCACACTCACAACTGGCTCTTCCTCACTCCTACAAGATGTTATTCCTTCTTGCCCTGTACACGAAATTACAGCTTCCCTATCTTCATCAACATTTAACAATTCCTCAAAATATTACCTCCATCTTCCCGATACCTCTAACTCTTCATTTAATAACTCTGCCCTCCTATTTTTAACTGTCAAATCCATTTGTTCCTTAGGCTTCCTCAATTCATTAATCTCACTCCAAAGCTTTTTCTTATTTTCAACAAAATTTGTTGATAACATCTCACACTCTCTCATTTGCTCTCTTTTTACATTGCTTCACCACTCTCCTAACCTCTCTTTATCTCTCCATATACTCTTCCCTCCTTGCATGACTTCTACTTTATAAAAGCCTCTCATATGCTAACTTTTTCTCCCTTACTACTCTCTTTACATCATAATTCCACCAATCGCCCTTCTTCCCACCTACACCCACTTTTCCGTAACCACAAACTTCTGCTGAACACTAACTGCCTCCTCTTTTAGTTTATACACCTTCACCTCTCTCTTACTTGCTGCTTCTATTTTCCTTGTATCCCATCTACCTTTTACTCTCACTATAGCTACAACTAAAAAGTTATCTGATATATCTGTGGCCCCTCTATAAACATGTACATCCTGAAGTCTACTCAACAGTCTTGTATCTACCAATACATAATCCAACAAACTACTGTCATTACACTCTACATCATATCTTGTATACTTACCCTCATTTTCTTATAATACATATTACTTGTAACTAAACCTCTTTCTATACAAAGTTCAATCAAAAGGCTCCCATTATCATTTACACCTGGCACCCCAAACTTACCTACAACACCCTCTCTAAATGTTTCTCCTACTTTAGCATTTAGGTCCCCTACCACAATTACTCTCTCACCTGGTTCAAAGGTTCTTATACATTCGCTTAACATCTCCTAAAATCTCTCTCTTCCCCAGGTGCATACACGCTTATTATGACCCATTTTTCACATCCTACCCTTACTTTAATCCACATAATCCTTGAATTTACACATTTATATTCTCTCTTCTCCTTCCATAACTGACCCTTCAACATTATTGCTACCCCTTCCATAGCTCTAACTCTCTCAGATACTCCTGACTTAATCCCATTTATTTCTCCCCACTGAAACTCGCCTACTGTGAAGGCTTACTCAGCCCTGTAACAACTTCAGACAGTATTACCAAGGCTGGCTCCTCCTCAGGAAAATTAATGAATAGAAAAAGAAATAATAATTCACAAAAATAAACACTTTATTATTTAGTAATGCAAAGATAAAACATTAAAAAATGAAGGTGTATCCTACTTGAAAGAAAAATGAAAAATGAAATGGAAAAATGACATTTGAACTCAACGCTAATATGTACAGTTATACAGGGGTGTCTGGTGGAGGTTGACACCGTCTTGTAGAAATTGTAGCCGTTGCTGATGATGTGGGGGGTCACAGGTGTTGGTGACAACCCAACGACTAGTTCTTCACAGAGTCTACAGCCTTGAATAGTCAGTCCTGATGACAGGAACGCAGGTTCTTTACCACTACAAAGATGAGGGGTAGTGTCCTGTACACTTACTCAGGTAGGTAGATCATAAGGTTACGTCCCAAGACCGGTTTCAGTCCGTCTCCTTCAACACTTATCGTTGGTTGGCAGGTGACCTGATCTGTCATTCCAAGCTGGAAAGAGAGACAGGTTACCCACTGCTTAAGAAATCACTCTCCATGATAAGTGTAAGATACTTAAAAAAGGTGGTGATTATCTAAGTCTCATGTGGAGCTTAAAACTGAAAGGACAAAGTTTATTATTGGTCAAAAGTGAAGCTTTCAACCAATATCCACTAGAATAGGAGCAGAGGCTTTTACTTACAGTTGTGCTGGGAGCTGTGAGTGATTACTGTTTGGCCGGAGCCCCACACGTCACCTTTCGGGGTGGGGAGAAAGGGGGGGGGGATAGCGGGAGCTAGACTGACCTTACCTTAACAAGCAGCCGGCAATCAAACTATCGTTACCATATACATGCTCGCTACTCCTATCTGTTGAACTTTTCCCTCACACTCCCCCATACCAAGACTTACAGTCAAGAAGTATAAGAAGAATAGGTGAGGAAAAAGTTCTAACATATGGAAGCCGCGTAAGGCAACAAATCTTCTACTGACTGTCACGACTTAACCAGTCAGAGAAATAATTGGATGAATCATTGATATACACAATATGGAACTTAAAAGCTTGGAGTGCCAATGTCCATCTCAAGAGGCGACTGTTGGTTCCCTTAAAAGTTTCTAGGTATATCAAAGGTTTGTGATCCATCTCTAAAATAAATTCTTTTCCCAGTAAATAAAATTTAAGCTTGGAGATACCCCACACAAGGGCCAAACATTCCTTTTCTCTGGTGGAGTATCTCGTTTCTGCGGGAAGAAGTTTCCGGCTTAGGAAGCATACTGGGAAGGGAGTACCATCATGGTATTGTTCCTAGCTCCGACTAACCCATACGAAGTCTCCCTTATTATCAATGCACTAAAAAACAAGGCAGGAGATTTAAGTACCTTACAACCCTTTATATACAAAAAAGTGTCACAAGTGCTATCTCCAATCATTGCAACACTCTTTAACAAATCCATTGAATCCTCCACCTTCCCTACAGTACTCAAAATAGCAAGGGTCACCCCGATCCACAAAGGAGGAGACCAAACAGAGTTGAATAACTATAGGCCAATATCCAACTTACACCCTCTCTCAAAAATCTTCGAAAAATTAATTCATAAACGAATCTACTCCTACCTTATCTCCCAAAACATACTCAACCCCTGCCAATTTGGATTCAGGCCTAATAAAAATACTAATGATGCTATTATACACATGCTAGAACATATATACACTGCAATAGAGAAAAAAGAAGTCCCACTGGGGATCTTCATTGACTTACGTAAAGCTTTTGATACAGTTGACCATGACTTGCTCCACGTAAAATTGTCACACTATGGTATAAGAGGGCACTCCCTCAACTACCTCAAGTCATACCTCAGCAACAGAAGCCAATATGTGTACGCAAATGGGGCAAACTCTTCTGCGCAACCAATTACAGTTGGTGTCCCACAGGGAAGTGTCCTTGGCCCTCTTCTCTTTCTCCTATACATAAATGACCTTCCAAATGCTTCGCAATTACTCAAACCCACACTATTTGCAGATGACACTACATACGTCTTCTCTCACCCGAGCCCAGTCACACTAGCCAATACTGTAAATACCGAATTACAGAAAATATCTACCTGGATGAGGACTAACAAACTTACACTAAACATTGACAAAACCTACTTCATTCAGTTTGGTAACAGAGCTACAGATGTCCCTCTTAACATAATGATAAACGGATCACCTATCACAAAGCTAACAGAGGGAAAATTCTTAGGAATCCACCTTGATAATAGACTCAAATTTCACACGCATATACAACAAATTTCTAAGAAAATTTCCAAGACTGTAGGCATACTATCGAAGATACGGTACTATGTTCCACAGTCAGCCCTCCTGGCCCTATATCACTCTCTTATTTACCCCTATCTCACCTATGGAATTTGTGCATGGGGCTCAACAACAATTAACCATCTCAGACCACTAATTACCCAACAAAAGGCTGCAGTTAGAATGATAACAAATTCTCACTACAGGCAGCACACTCCACCAATATTCAATACACTAAACCTACTCACCATACAAAACATCCATACTTATTACTGCACCTATTACATACATAGAACACTTAACTCTGATATTAACCCTCCCCTCAAACATCTCCTTGCCAACCTCAACAGAACACATGACCATAACACAAGGCACAGATCACTCTTTGATGTTCCTCGTGTTCATCTCACACTATGCAAAAACTCAATGCACATAAAAGGCCCTAAAATCTGGAATTCATTACCTGTAAATATAAAAGAAACACTACCTGTTTATAAATTCAAGTCTCTTCTCAAAGATCACTTACTCACCCAAAACCAAATAAATACTGAATAACTGAACCTTATAAATTGTATATCTTAAATGTTTCTCACAATTATATCACATAAATGTTAAACCTAAAACCGAATCTAACTTTATTATTTTTTAAATACACTACCTAACAGAATCCTTCATATGACTGAATGTACAACAATGCAAGCAACCATATGACCTGTCTTTGTAATACTCACTTGTGCTTTATAGTAATCTGTTTACATTAATGTTTTATCACTGACTTCATCATTGCTTAGTTAATCTTAAGTTAATTTTAAGCCAGCCCGTAATGCTATGCATAGTATAAGTGGCTTTGGCATGCTGCTCTTATCTGTATTTTTTTGTACCTCTGTATGTGTGCTCAAATTTATAATAAATAAATAAATAAATAAATTGTAGTAACACCGCACCTAAGCCGGTATTGGACGCATTAGTCCTTAAACAAAATGGCTTATTAACATCTGGAATTTTGCTTAGGGCCAGGACATCCAACTTTTCATTCATAACATCAGCAATAATGTCTTTCTTGTCATCGGCACTACATCCACGCACATTCAAGCATCCCAGGTTTATAATTTTTTTCTTCTTCTGATTTTTAGTAAATGTGTACAGAAGAAGGGGTTACTAGCCCATTCCTCTCAGCATTTTAGTCGCCTCATACGACACGCATGGCTTACAGAGAAAAGATTCTTTTCCACTTCCCCATGGACAATAGACAGAGAAAAAGAACAAGAACTATTAAGAAAAAGAAGAAAAACCCTACATGTGTAACAAAAGTCCGAAAGTTATTTTACAGCTCTATACATCACTAGTGAGACCTCATTTAGAATATGCTGCTCAGTTTTGGTCCCCTTACTACAGGATGGATATAGACTCATTGGAGAACATACAGAGAAGAATGACTAAAATGATTTACTGTGTAAGGAACCTCCCGTATGAAGACAGACTTAGAGCCTTGAATCTCCACTCTCTGGAGAGACGTCGAGTGAGGGGAGATATCGTTGAAGTGTATAACTGGATGATGGGAAGAAACAAAGGTGATATTAATAAAGAACTGAGGGTGTCGAACCAGGTAAGAACTAGGAATAATGGATTTAAGTTGGTTAAATATAAATTTAGAAGGAACACAGGTAAGTACTGGTTTTCTAACAGAGTTGTGGATGCGTGGAACAATCTTCCGAGTAGGGTGATCGAGGCTAGGACCTTGGGTAGCTTTAAAAAGAGATTGGACAAATATATGAGTGGGAGGGGCTGGGTTTGATAGGTGTCATTGGGTAGGGAAGGACATTCTTGGGAAGCTTTGAGTAGGGGTCGTTTTGATAAGGACCTGCCTTGTATGGGCCAGTAGGCCTTCTGCAGTGTTCCTCCATTTTATGTTCCTATTACTTACCTTAAAATATTTGCAGCCTTAATGTAGGGTGAGAGGTGAGTCGTATTTATTTGTAGGAAGTCAGGTGTGTGAAGTATGGCAGCCAGCCAGGGCAACCCACCCCACCCCACCAACATGTAATATACCACGACATTTAAAGCGCCCTTGAGCGATAAAATGCATATACAGCAAATTCTTTAATTACTTTATAATATTTGTAGTCTTAACATAGGGTGAAAAGTGAGTAAACTAGGTAAAACGAATACACGAGAAAGAAAGAACGAGTAAATGAGAGAGGAGAGAGAGAGAGGCCGAGGATGTAAAGAAACAGATGAACTGTTATGGTTATGGTTGATACACGTTCATCTACACCTAACATCTCAGTGGTAGTGTAATAAAGTACCTGGATAGTACTGGTGGTACAGTAAGAGTGGAAGTGAAATAAAGTACCAGGATAGTGTGGGTGGTACAGTAAGAGTGGTAGTGAAATAAAGTACCAGGATAGGGTGATGGTACAGTAAGAGTGGTAGTATAATAAAATACCTGGACAGTGTGGTGGTATAGTAAGAGTGGTAGTGTAATAAAATACCTGGACAGAGCGGTGGTACAGTAAGAGTGATAGTGTAACAAAGTACCTGGAAAGTGTGGTGGTACAGTAAGAGTGGTAGTGTGATAAAGTACCTGGATAGTACTGGTGGGTAGAGGGTAGCGCTGGAGAGTGTGGAGATACAGTTGACCATCTCCTAAAGTTATCCTGGACAAGCAGAGGTTATTTTTGTCTTGCTGAACACCAAACACCAGGCCAGCCTCCACCAGTCTCTTGATGCTCTCACTCATCCCACGAAGATCATCAACCTGTGGACAGTGTCAACACCATTATAACCTGTGCACAGTGTCACCACCATTATCACCTGTGCACAGTGTCACCACCATTATCACTTCTGAACAGTGTCACCACGATCATAATCAGTGGACAGTGTCAACACCATTATCACCTGTGTACAGAGTCACCACCATCATCACCTGTGTACAGTGTCACCACAATTATCACATGTGTACAGTCACCACCATTATAACATATGTACAGTGTCATCACCATTGTCACCTGTATACAGTGTCACCACCATTATCAAATGTGGACAGTGTCACTACCATTGGCACATGTGGACAGTGTCACCACCATTATCACATGTGGACAGTGTCCCCACCATTATCACTTGAGCATAGTATTTCCAACATTATCAACCTGTGGACAGTGTCACCATAATTATAACCTGTGCACAGTGTCACCACCTGGAGTTTACCTGGAGAGAGTTCCGGGGGTCAACGCCCCCGCGGTCCGGTCTGTGACCAGGTCTCCTGGTGGATCAGAGCCTGATCAACCATTATCACATGTGTACAGTGTCACCACTATTATCACCTGTGTACAGTGTCAAAACCATTATCACCTGTGTACAGTGCCACTACCATTATCACCTGTGTACAGAGTCACCACAATTATCACTTGTGTACAGTGTCACCACCATTATCACATATGTACAGTATCACCACCATTATCACCTGTGTACAGTGTCACCACCATTATCACCTGTGTAAAGTGTCAACACCATTGACACATGAGGACAGTGTCACCACTATTATCACATGTGGACAGTGTCACCACAATCATAACCTGTGCACAGTGTCACCACCATTATCGCCTGTGTACAGTATCACCAACATTATCACTTATGTACAGTGTCACCATCATTATTCCCAGTGTACAGTGTCACCACCATTGTAAACCTGTGATCAGTGTCACCACGACCATAACCTGTGAACAGTGTCACAACCATTATTACTTGTGTATAGTGTCACCACCATCATCACTTGTGTACAATGCCACTACAATTATCACCTGTACACAGTGCCACTACCATTATCACCTGTGTACAGTGTCACTACCATTATCACCTGTGTTCAGTGTAACCATCATTACCACTAGTGTACAGTGTCAACACCATTATCAACTGTAAACAGTGTCAAAACCATTATCACTTGTGTACAGTGTCACCACCATCAGCACCTGTGGTCAGTGGCACCACAATTATCACCTGCATACAGTGCCACTACCATTATCATCTGCGTACAGTGTCATAAAATATGTACAGTGCCACTACCATTATCACTTGTGTACAGAGTAACCACCATTATCACTTGTGTACAGTGTCACCATCATCACCTGTGTACAGTGTCACCATATTTCACCTGTGTACAGTGCCAATACCATTACCACGTGTGTACAGTGTCACCACTATTATCACCTGTGTACAGTGTCACCACCATTATCCCCTGCTTACAGTGTCACCACCATTATCAACTGTGTACAGAGTCACAACCATTATCACCTGTGTACAGTGTCACCACCATTATCACCTGTTTACAGTGCAACCACCATTATATCTTAAGTACATTGTCACCACCATTATCACCTGTGAACAGTGTCAATACCAATATAACTTGTGTACAGCATTACGACCATTATCACCTAGAATGAGTTTCACCACCATTATTACCTGTGTACAGTGTTGCCACCATTATCACTTGCGTACAGTGTCATCACCAAAGTCACCTGTGTAGAGTGTCACTACGATCATAAAATGTGTACAGTGTCACCAATATTATCACCTGTGTACAGTGTCACTACTATTATCATCTGTGTATAGTGTCACCACCATTATCACCTGTGTACAGTGTCACCATCATTATCACCTGGGTACAATGTCACCACCATTATCATTTGTGTACAGTGTCACCAATATTATCACCTGTGTACAGTGTCACTACCATTATCGCCTGTGTATAGTGTCACCACCATTATCACTTATGTACAGTGTCGCCAACATTATCACATGTGTACAGTGTCGCTACCATTATCACCTGCGCACAGTGTCACCGCCATTATCACCTGTGTACAGTGTCATCACCATTATCACCTGTGTACAGTGTCACCACCATTATCACCTGTATGCAGTGTCACCACCATTTTCACATTTGCAGTGTCACTTCCATTATCACCTCTTTACAGTGTCACCACCATTACATCCGATGTACAGTTTCACCACCATTATCACCTGTGTACAGTGTCACCACCATTATATTTTGTGTACAGTGTCACCACCATTATGACCTCTGTACAGTGTCACCAGCATTATCACCTGTGTACAGTGTCACCACCATTATATCTTGTGTACAGTGTCACCAACATTATATCTAGTGTACAGTGTCACCACATTATCACCAGTGTTCAGTGCCAATAGCATTATCACTTGTGAACATGGTCACGAGCATAATCCCCTGAATGCACTGTCACCACGATTATCACCTGTGTACAGGTTCACCAATATTATCACCTGCTTACATTGTAACCACCATTATCACATGTGCACAGTGTCACCACCATTATCACCTGTGTATAGTGCCAACAACTTTATCGCCTGTGTACAGTGTCACCACCATTATCACCAGTATGCATTATCACCAACATTATCACATGTGAACAGTGTAACGACTATTATCACCTGTATACAGTGTCACCACCATTATCACCTGCGTTCAGCGTCACCACCATTATCACCTGTGTAGAGTGTCACCACCATTATCATCTGTGGATAGTTGTAATAAATTGTATAAAATACCGACACAATGGAAATATAAACACATGCAGTATAATGTGATCCTTTATTGACAACGTTTTGCCCACACAGTGGGCTTTTTCAAGTCACAAACAGATCTACCTGGGGAGGAAGGTACGCGAGTATTTATAGTCAGGTTCAAAATGTTGAGGTCAGATGGAGAATGCTGCATCTGAT
>NW_027196875.1:0-75647 GCF_038502225.1 Cherax quadricarinatus
ATCATACCTCTTCTTAAAGCTATGTATGGATCCTGTCTCCTCTATATCACTCTCCAGAATGTTCCACTTCCTGACAACTCTGTGGCTGAAGAAATACTTCCTAACATCCCTGTGACTTATCTGAGAGTCTTCAATCTCCAATTGTGACTCCTTGATGCTGCGTCCCATCCCTGGAACATTCTGTCTCTGTCCACCTTGTCAATTCCTCTCAGTATTTTATATGTCGTTATTATATCCCACCTATCTCTCCTATCCTGCAGTGTCGTCAGGTCGATTTCCCTTACCCTCTCCTCTTAGAACAATCTCCTTAGCTCTGTGACTAGCCTGGTTTCAAACCTTTGCACTTTCTCTAATTTCTTGACGTCCTTGACCAGGTGTGGGTTCCAAACTGGTGCTGCATACTCCAGTATGGGTCTGATGTACACATTGTACAGTGTCTTGAACGATTCCTTACTGAGGTGTCGGAATGCTATTCTCAGGTTTGCTAGGCGCCCATATGCTGCAACAGTTATCTGGTTGATGTGCGCCTCAGGAGATGTGCTCGGTGTTATACTCACCCCAAGATCCTTTTCCTTGAGTGAGGTTTGCGGTCTTTGGCCACCTAGACTGTACTCTGTCTGCAGTCTTCTTTGCCCTTCCCAGATCTTCATGACTTTGCACTTGGTGGGGTTACACTTCAGGATCCAGTTGCTGGACCAGGCTTGCAGCCTGTCAAGGTAGCTTTGTAGTCCTGCCTGATCCTCATCTGATTGAATTCTCCTCATTAGCTTCACATTGTCTGCAAACAAAGACACCTCTAAATCTATCCTTTCCGTGATTCACATATTCCAGAAACAACACTGGTCCTAGGACTGACCCTTGTGAAATGCCACTCGTCACAGGCGCCCACTCTGACACCTCATCACGTACAATGACTCGTTGTTTCCTCCTTGTCAGGTATTCCCTGATCCATTGCAGTGCCTCTCTTGTAATATCTGCTTGGTCTTCTAGGTTTTGTATTAATTTTTTGTGTGGAACTGTGTTGAAAGCCTTCTTACAGTCCAAGAATATGCAGTCCACCCACCCCTCTCTCTCTTCTGTCTTAATGCCATCACCTTGTCCTAGAACTCCAGTAGGTTTGTGACACAAGATTTTTCCCTCCCTGAAACCGTGCTGGTTGTCGTTGATAAGCTCATTCCATTCCAAGTGCTGCACCACTTTTCTCCTGATAATCTTGGCCATGACTTTGCATACTATACACGTCAGTAACACTGGTCTGTAGTTTAATGCTGTCTGTTTCCTTTCTTAAATATTGGGACTACATTTGCTGTCTTCCATACCTCAGGTAGTCGCCCTGTTTCGGTAGATGTGTTGAAGATTGTTGTTAGTGGTACATAGAGCATCTCTGCTCCCTCTCTCAGGACCCATGGAAAGATGTCATCCAGTCCCATTGCCTTTGAGGTATCAAGTTCACTTTGCAGCATCTTCTCCTCGGTTGTATGTATTGTGTCCAGCACTTGCTGGTGTACCCCACCACTCTGGCATTCTGGAGTTCTTTCTGTTTCTGCTGTAAAAACTTCCTTAAATCTCATGTTGAGCTCTTCAGATACTTCCTGGCTGTTGTGAGTTCCCCACCTTGTTTCCTCAGCTTAATTACCTGGTCTTTCTTGTTTTCCTCCTGATGTGGCTGTATAACAGTTTTGGGTCAGATTTGGCTTTCACTGCTGTGCCATTTTCATATTGTCGCTGGGCCTCCCTCCTTATTAGTGCATATTCATTTCTGACTAGTTGACTAATCTCCTTTGTCTTCTATACTTCTTCCATTTCCTTGCACACTTGGTTTTCGCCTCTCTACACCTTTGGGTGATCCAAGGGCTCGTCCTGGCCTTTGCATTATTTCTGATGCTCATGGGTACGAACCGTTCCTCAGCATCCTTGCATTTTGTGGTCACGTATTCCATTTCATTCACTGTTTTTCCTGCCAGTTCTCTATCCCACTGAACCACTTGCAGGAAATTCCTCATACTTGTGTAGTCCCTCCTTTGTAGTTCGGTTTCTACCTTCTTTCCCATGCTGCTTCACTCTTAATTGTTAACTCTACAAGGTATCAGAAACTTAACACCACATGATCACTAGCACTGAGAGGCTTTCCTTATGTAATATCCCCTATGTTTGAATCACTCAAGGTGAATATGAGGTCCAGTCTTTATGGTTCGTCTCTCTCTCTCTCTCTGGTAGTGTCCCTAACATGTTGATGCATGAGGTTTTCCAGTACCACCTCCATCATCTTAGCCCTCCACGTTTCAGGTCCCCCTTGTGGTCCAGATTTTCCCAATCATTTTCCTTGTGACTGAAGACACCCACAACTAGTAATTTTGCCCTGCCCATGTAGGTCCTTCTTGTCACTTCAGTTAATGTATCGCCCATCGCTCTGTTGCTCTCATCATATTCTTGTCTTGGCCTCCTGCTATTCTGTGGTGGGTTATACATCACTGTAATCACCACCCTGGGACCCCCATTCTGAAGTGTTCCTGTCATGTAGTCCCTTGCTTCCCCTCTGTCCTCTCCTTCCAACTCCTCAAAACTCCACTGGGTTTTAATGAGCAGTGCCACTCCTCCACCTCTCTATTCCCTTCATCTTTATTCAGGATCTGATATCCAGTTGGAAAGATGGCATCTGTTATTCCTGTGAGCTTGGTTTCCATGAGTGCTATGATGTCTGGTGGTGCCTCTGTGATTCTTTCTTGCCATTCCTCACACTTATTTGTTATTCCGTTGGCACTGGTGTACCATACCTTCAGCTTTTCCAAAACCATATTCTAGGGGGTTTGTGGGAGCTGGGGGAGTGAGAGATCTGGCAGGATGCCATGGGAGACTGCTGTGGAGATGGAGTTTGTGCTGGTGGGGCTGTGAGTCTAGTGTGTGGTGTGTGTTTAATTTGGTTGCATTGTTTCTGTGGGTGGTTGTGCTTGCTGCTGCCCCTGACTCTGGTTGTCCCCTCCTGACTCTAGCCTTATCTCTCTTTTCCCTCCTGACTCTAAGCCTTCTCTCTCTTGCTCCTTGTGTCTTGTATTCTCTCTATTTTTGTCATTCTATTCACTTTCTGTTGCAGTTGAGGTACACCCGCTTGTATTTTGTTTCATTTACCCTTGGTTTTGCACCGTTTCTATCCTGAAAATTAATTTCACTGGTCAAGTTCTTTTCGAGCATTCCCTTAATCTCTGATAATTTATCAGTCATGTCCTCCTCTCCTCTCAGATGATATTTTCAATCTCTCTTTTCTCTCCCTGTTATCTTCCTATGTCCTCCCTTCGGCCTCCTGAAACCCATAGATAAAAATTGACCTCTCTCATCTTTCCAGTACTCACCTAATTGTGGTTGCAGGGGTCGAGACTCAGCTCCTGGCCCCGCCGTGTGTGTGTGGGGGGGGTGGTTGGCGATGGTGGTAGTTGTGGTTAATAATGTTTGTTGCTACCTGCAGGTTCGCGGAGCTGATAGCTGGTCTGTGTCTGGTCTCTCAGCAAGAAACTCACTCTGGTCTCAGAGTCACCAAGGGACCCGAAATTAAGCAGGACGCTGCACTCTTACTGAGGTTTTGAAAACCGTGCTCACACCTTTAAAACCGTGCTCACACCTTTAAAACCGTGCTCACACCTTTAAAACTGTGGCTTTAAGACTTCGATTATTATTGTTATATTAAGACTTAATATTATTATATTAAGACTTAATATTGTTATATTAAGACTTAATATTATTATATTAAGACTTAATATTGTTGTATTAAGACAACATTGTCATATTAAGACTTAATATTGTTATATTAAGACTTAATATTGTTGTATTAAGACAACATTGTTGTATTAAGACTTAATATTGTTATATTAAGACTTAATATTGTTGTATTAAGACTTAATATTGTTGTATTAAGACTTAATATTGTTATATTAAGACTTAATATTGTTGTATTAAGACTTAATATTGTTGTATTAAGACTTAATATTGTTGTATTAAGACTTAATATTGTTATATTAAGACTTAATATTGTTATATTAAGACTTAATATTGTTGTATTAAGACAACATTGTTGTATTAAGACTTAATATTGTTATATTAAGACTTAATATTGTTGTATTAAGACAACATTGTTGTATTAAGACTTAATATTGTTATATTAAGACTTAATATTGTTGTATTAAGACTTAATATTGTTGTATTAAGACTTAATATTGTTATATTAAGACTTAATATTGTTGTATTAAGACAACATTGTTGTATTAAGACTTAATATTGTTATATTAAGACTTAATATTGTTGTATTAAGACTTAATATTGTTGTATTAAGACTTAATATTGTTATATTAAGACTTAATATTGTTGTATTAAGACTTAATATTGTTATATTAAGACTTAATATTGTTATATTAAGACTTAATATTGTTGTATTAAGACTTAATATTGTTATATTAAGACTTAATATTGTTATATTAAGACTTAATATTGTTATATTAAGACTTTATGGTCCAGTTATATTCATCAGTTTAAATAACTTAAATAACAACTTAATAACATTAACAACATGTTATTGATAATAACACAATTGTTCTTCACAATGTTATACTTTTTATCTTAACACCTGTTTATATATATAAACTTGTATATAAATTTGTTTGGGTTTGAATTAAAAATATACATCAGCCATATTTTTCTCAATTTTATATATATATATATATATATATATATATATATATATATATATATATATATATATATATATATATATTTTATTATCACACTGGCCGATTCCCACCAAGGCAGGGTGGCCCACCAAGGCAGGGTGGCCCACCAAGGCAGGGTGGCCCACCAAGGCAGGGTGGCCCACCAAGGCAGGGTGGCCCACCAAGGCAGGGTGGCCCACCAAGGCAGGGTGGCCCACCATGGCAGGGTGGTCCACCAAGGCAGGGTGGCCCACCATGGCAGGGTGGTCCACCAAGGCAGGGTGGTCCACCAAGGCAGGGTGGCCCAGGGTGGCCCACCAAGGCAGGGTGGCCCACCAAGGCAGGGTGGCCCACCAAGGCAGGGTGGCCCACCAAGGCAGGGTGGCCCACCAAGGCAGGGTGGCCACCAAGGCAGGGTGGTCCACCAAGGCAGGGTGGTCCACCAAGGCAGGGTGGCCCGAAAAAGAAAAACTTTCACCATCATTCACTCCATCACTGTCTTGCCAGAAGGGTGCTTTACACTACAGTTTTTAAACTGCAACATTAACACCCCTCCTTCAGAGTGCAGGCACTGTACTTCCCATCTCCAGGACTCAAGTCCGGCCTGCCGGTTTCCCTGAATCCCTTCATAAATGTTACTTTGCTCACACTCCAACAGCACGTCAAGTATTAAAAACCATTTGTCTCCATTCACTCCTATCAAATACGCTCACGCATGCCTGCTGGAAGTCCAAGCCCCTCGCACACAAAACCTCCTTTACCCCCTCCCTCCAGCCTTTCCTAGGCCGACCCCTACCCCACCTTCCTTCCACTACAGACTGATACACTCTTGAAGTCATTCTGTTTCGCTCCATTCTCTCTACATGTCCGAACCACCTCAACAACCCTTCCTCAGCCCTCTGGACAACAGTTTTGGTAATCCCGCACCTCCTCCTAACTTCCAAACTACGAATTCTCTGCATTATATTCACACCACACATTGCCCTCAGACATGACATCTCCACTGCCTCCAGCCTTCTCCTCGCTGCAACATTCATCACCCACGCTTCACACCCATATAAGAGCGTTGGTAAAACTATACTCTCATACATTCCCCTCTTTGCCTCCAAGGACAAAGTTCTTTGTCTCCACAGACTCCTAAGTGCACCACTCACTCTTTTTCCCTCATCAATTCTATGATTCACCTCATCATTCATAGACCCATCCGCTGACACGTCCACTCCCAAATATCTGAATATATATATATATATATATATAAATATATATATATATATAATATATATATATATATAATATATATATATATATATATATATACATCAGAAACTTTCTAAAGACAAGAACTAAGTCTGGACTTCAGAAATGTCTCCAGTATGGCGGAGGGAGGTGTGGTGTTGCCAGCTGTACGACAGCAGTTTCCCAGTGTTTTTTCCCATCGTTTCAGTTGTCTACAACAGAACTACAGTTGTATTTAGCGAGATGAAGTGTCCTCATCAGAGGGTGTTGAGCAGGGTGATCCACTCCCTCTGTTTCTCTTCTGCTTGGCAGTGAGAGAACTAACTTCCAGCCTGCACAGGGAGATCAGTATCTGGTTCCTGGATGATGGTACTCTGGAAGGTACTGAAGAGTCCATGTTAGAGGACTTACAACCTCTCAACCTCATTCTCAACCTCATTCTCAACCAGGAAATAATCAGAGTTCTGCGGACAATCCTTCCTGGAGCCTCTACTACCACCCCGTCAAAGAGCAACTTCCTGGAAGCACCTCTGGATCATCAGACTATCAACACTGTCATCAAGGACACTGTTCTGAAGAGAATGGAAGAGAGAATAAGTGATCTGGATGCCCATGATGTCCTGTATCTCCTCACAAGATGTCTTACTCTGCCACGACTAACTTCTTGAAGTGGGCAGCACCAGTGACATCTCAACACTCAGTGTTGAGATGCCACTGGAAGATCAGCAATGGGATCAGGCAAGGGTCTTGAAGACAGCCAGGGGTCTTGAAGACAGCCAGGGGTCTTGAAGACAGCCAGGGGTCTTGAAGACAGCCAGGGGTCTTGAAGACAGCCAGGGGTCTTGAAGACAGCCAGGGGTCTTGAGGACAACCAGGGGTCTTGAAGACAGCCAGGGGTTGAAGACAACTATGGGTCTTGAAGACAACAAGGGGTCTTGAAGACAACCAGGGGTCTTGAAGACAACCAGGGGTTGAAGACAACTATGGGTCTTGAAGACAACCAGGGGTCTTGAAGACAACCAGGGGTCTTGAAGACAGCCAGGGGTTGAAGACAACTTTGGGTCTTGAAGACAACCAGGGGTCTTGAAGACAACCAGGGGTCTTGAAGACAGCCAGGGGTTGAAGACAACTATGGGTCTTGAAGACAACCAGGGGTCTTGAAGACAACCAGGGGTTGAAGACAACTATGGGTCTTGAAGACAACCAGGGGTCTTGAAGACAGCCAGGGGTTGAAGACAACTATGGGTCTTGAAGACAACCAGGGGTCTTGAAGACAACCAGGGGTCTTGAAGACAACCAGGGGTTGAAGACAACTATGGGTCTTGAAGACAACCAGGGGTCTTGAAGACAACCAGGGGTCTTGAAGACAACCAGGGGTTGAAGACAACTATGGGTCTTGAAGACAACCAGGGGTCTTGAAGACAACCAGGGGTCTTGAAGACAACCAGGGGTCTTGAAGACAGCCAGGGGTTGAAGATAACTATGGGTCTTGAAGACAACCAGGGGTCTTGAAGACAACCAGGGGTCTTGAAGACAGCCAGGGGTTGAAGACAACTATGGGTCTTGAAGACAACCAGGGGTCTTGAAGACAACCAGGGGTCTTGAAGACAACCAGGGGTTGAAGACAACTATGGGTCTTGAAGACAACCAGGGGTCTTGAAGACAACCAGGGGTCTTGAAGACAACCAGGGGTCTTGAAGACAACCAGGGGTCTTGAAGACAACCAGGGGTCTTGAAGACAGCCAGGGGTTGAAGACAACTATGGGTCTTGAAGACAACCAGGGGTCTTGAAGACAACCAGGGGTCTTGAAGACAACCAGGGGTCTTGAAGACAACCAGGGGTCTTGAAGACAACCAGCAAGTTGATGGAACGTCCAGTAGATGGCTTGATGAGGTACACAACAGTCTTCCCACTAGTTAATTTGGCTGGCGTAAAGACCGGTTTACTATCGACCCTTTACTTCTGTTAAATACCTGTCAGACACAACGGTATCTCTCACAACAGTGAGAGACAACAGCATCACAACAGTGAGAGACAGCAGTATCTCTCACAACAGTGAAAGACAACAGTATCACAACAGTGAGACACAACAGTATCTCTCAACAGTGAGAGACAACAGTATCACAACAGTGAGATATAACAGTATCTCTCACAACAACAGTGAGACACAACAGTATCTCTCACAACAACAGTGAGAAACAACAGTATCTCTCACAACAACAGTGAGACAAAACAGTATCTCTCACAACAGTGAGACACAACAGTATCTCTCACAACAACAGTGAGACACAACAATATCTCTCACAACAACAGTGAGACACAACAGTATCTCTCACAACAGTGAGACACAACAGTATCTCTCACAACAACAGTGAGACACAACAGTATCTCTCACAACAACAGTGAGAAACAACAGTATCTCTCACAACAACAGTGAGACACAACAGTATCTCTCACAACAACAGTCAGACACAACAATATCTCTCACAACAACAGTGAGACACAACAGTATCTCTCACAACAACAGTGAGACACAACAGTATCTCTCACAACAACAGTGAGAAACAACAGTATCTCTCACAACAACAGTGAGACACAACAGTATCTCTCACAACAACAGTGAGACACAACAGTATCTCTCACAACAACAGTGAGACACAACAGTATCTCTCACAACAACAGTGAGACACAACAGTATCTCTCACAACAACAGTGAGACACAACAGTATCTCTCACAACAACAGTGAGACACAACAGTATCTCTCACAACAACAGTGAGACACAACAGTATCTCTCACAACAACAGTGAGAAACAACAGTATCTCTCACAACAACAGTGAGACACAACAGTATCTCTCACAACAACAGTGAGACACAACAGTATCTCTCACAACAACAGTGAGACACAACAGTATCTCTCACAAAAACAGTGAGACACAACAGTATCTCACAACAACAGTGAGACACAACAGTATCTCTCACAACAACAGTGAGACACAACAGTATCTCTCACAACAACAGTGAGACACAACAATATCTCTCACAACAACAGTGAGACACAACAGTATCTCTCACAACAACAGTGAGACACAACAGTATCTCTCACAACAACAGTGAGACACAACAGTATCTCTTACAACAACAGTGAGACACAACAGTATCTCTCACAACAACAGTGAGACACAACAGTATCTCTCACAACAACAGTGAGAAACAACAGTATCTCTCACAACAACAGTGAGAAACAACAGTATCTCTCACAACAACAGTGAGACACAACAGTATCTCTCACAACAACAGTGAGAAACAACAGTATCTCTCACAACAACAGTGAGACACAACAGAATCTCTCACAACAACAGTGAGAAACAACAGTATCTCTCACAACAACAGTGAGAAACAACAGTATCTCTCACAACAACAGTGAGACACAACAGTATCTCTCACAACAACAGTGAGACACAACAGTATCTCTCACAACAACAGTGAGACACAACAGTATCTCTCACAACAACAGTGAGACACAACAGTATCTCTCACAACAACAGTGAGACACAACAGAATCTCTCACAACAACAGTGAGAAACAACAGTATCTCTCACTTTAACAGTGAGAAACAACAGTATCTCTCACAACAACAGTGAGAAACAACAGTATCTCTCACAACAACAGTGAGAAACAACAGTATCTCTCACAACAACAGTGAGAAACAACAGTATCTCTCACTTTAACAGTGAGAAACAACAGTATCTCTCACAACAACAGTGAGAAACAACAGTATCTCTCACAACAACAGTGAGACACAACAGTATCTCTCACAACAACAGTGAGACACAACAGTATCTCTCACAACAACAGTGAGACACAACAGTATCTCTCACAACAACAGTGAGACACAACCAGCATCTCTCACAACAACAGTGAGACACAACAGTATCTCTCACAACAACAGTGAGACACAACAGTATCTCTCACAACAACAGTGAGAAACAACAGTATCTCTCACAACAACAGTGAGACACAACAGTATCTCATAACAACAGTGAGACACAACAGTATCTCTCACAACAACAGTGAGAAACAACAGTATCTCTCACAACAACAGTGAGACACAACAGTATCTCTCACAACAACAGTGAGACACAACAGTATCTCATAACAACAGTGAGACACAACAGTATCTCTCACAACAACAGTGAGAAACAACAGTATCTCTCACAACAACAGTGAGACACAACAGTATCTCATAACAACAGTGAGACACAACAGTATCTCTCACAACAACAGTGAGAAACAACAGTATCTCTCACAACAACAGTGAGACACAACAATATCTCTCACAACAACAGTGAGACACAACAGTATCTCTCACAACAACAGTGAGACACAACAGTATCTCTCACAACAACAGTGAGACACAACAGTATCTCTCACAACAACAGTGAGACACAACAGTATCTCTCACAACAACAGTGAGACACAACAGTATCTCTCACAACAACAGTGAGACACAACAGTATCTCTCACAACAGTGAGACACAACAGTATCTCTCACAACAGTGAGACACAACAGTATCTCTCACAACAACAGTGAGACACAACAGTATCTCTCACAACAACAGTGAGACACAACAGTATCTCTCACAACAACAGTGAGACACAACAGTATCTCTCACAACAACAGTGAGACACAACAGTATCTCTCACAACAGTGAGACACAACAGTATCTCTCACAACAGTGAGACACAACAGTATCTCTCACAACAACAGTGAGACACAACAGTATCTCTCACAACAACAGTGAGACACAACAGTATCTCTCACAACAACAGTGAGACACAACAGTATCTCTCACAACAGTGAGACACAACACAGGCAACCAGCATCTCACATCAAAGTCCTCAATTACTCTTCAACAGCCGAGGCTGTACACAGCAGTGTACAGCCTCGGCTTTCACTGCCAGACTTTCACTCGACTCAAACAGCAACAGTCAAACAGATCAAAGGTAAAAATAGTGGTGAATTATTTTGTAATGCGCGAAGATGGCTTCTTGGGGGGGTGAGAGGTATCCCTGGGTAGTGAGAGGTATCCCTGGGTAGTGAGAGGTATCCCTGGGTAGTGAGAGGTATCCCTGGGTAGTGAGAGGTATCCCTGGGTAGTGAGAAGTATCCCTGGGTAGTGATATCCCTGGGTAGTGAGAGGTATCCCTGGGTAGTGAGAGGTATCCCTGGGTAGTGAGAGGTATCCCTGGGTAGTGAGAGGTATCCCTGGGTAGTGAGAAGTATCCCTGGGTAGTGATATCCCTGGGTAGTGAGAGGTATCCCTGGGTAGTGAGAGGTATCCCTGGGTAGTGATATCCCTGGGTAGTGAGAGGTATCCCTGGGTAGTGATATCCCTGGGTAGTGAGAGGTATCCCTGGGTAGTGATATCCCTGGGTAGTGAGAGGTATCCCTGGGTAGTGAGAGGTATCCCTGGGTAGTGAGAGGTATCCCTGGGTAGTGAGAAGTATCCCTGGGTAGTGATATCCCTGGGTAGTGAGAGGTATCCCTGGGTAGTGAGAGGTATCCCTGGGTAGTGATATCCCTGGGTAGTGAGAGGTATCCCTGGGTAGTGATATCCCTGGGTAGTGAGAGGTATCCCTGGGTAGTGAGAGGTATCCCTGGGTAGTGAGAGGTATCCCTGGGTAGTGAGAAGTATCCCTGGGTAGTGATATCCCTGGGTAGTGAGAGGTATCCCTGGGTAGTGAGAGGTATCCCTGGGTAGTGATATCCCTGGGTAGTGAGAGGTATCCCTGGGTAGTGATATCCCTGGGTAGTGAGAGGTATCCCTGGGTAGTGATATCCCTGGGTAGTGAGAGGTATCCCTGGGTAGTGATATCCCTGGGTAGTGAGAGGTATCCCTGGGTAGTGATATCCCTGGGTAGTGAGAGGTATCCCTGGGTAGTGAGAGGTATCCCTGGGTAGTGATATCCCTGGGTAGTGACAGGTATCCCTGGGTAGTGAGAGGTATCCCTGGGTAGTGATATCCCTGGGTAGTGAGAGGTATCCCTGGGTAGTGATATCCCTGGGTAGTGAGAGGTATCCCTGGGTAGTGATATCCCTGGGTAGTGAGAGGTATCCCTGGGTAGTGAGAGGTATCCCTGGGTAGTGAGAGGTATCCCTGGGGAGTGAGAGGTATCCCTGGGTAGTGAGAGGTATCCCTGGGTAGTGAGAGGTATCCCTGGGTAGTGAGAAGTATCCCTGGGTAGTGATATCCCTGGGTAGTGAGAGGTATCCCTGGGTAGTGAGAGGTATCCCTGGGTAGTGATATCCCTGGGTAGTGAGAGGTATCCCTGGGTAGTGATATCCCTGGGTAGTGAGAGGTATCCCTGGGTAGTGATATCCCTGGGTAGTGAGAGGTATCCCTGGGTAGTGATATCCCTGGGTAGTGAGAGGTATCCCTTGGTAGTGAGAGGTATCCCTGGGTAGTGATATCCCTGGGTAGTGAGAGGTATCCCTGGGTAGTGAGAGGTATCCCTGGGTAGTGATATCCCTGGGTAGTGAGAGGTATCCCTGGGTAGTGATATCCCTGGGTAGTGAGAGGTATCCCTGGGTAGTGATATCCCTGGGTAGTGAGAGGTATCCCTGGGTAGTGAGAGGTATCCCTGGGTAGTGAGAGGTATCCCTGGGTAGTGAGAGGTATCCCTGGGTAGTGATATCCCTGGGTAGTGAGAGGTATCCCTGGGTAGTGATATCCCTGGGTAGTGAGAGGTATCCCTGGGTAGTGAGAGGTATCCCTGTGGAGTGAGAGGTATCCCTGGGTAGTGAGAGGTATCCCTGGGTAGTGAGAGGTATCCCTGGGTAGTGAGAGGTATCCCTGGGTAGTGAGAGGTATCCCTGGGTAGTGAGAGGTATCCCTGGGTAGTGAGAGGTATCCCTGGGTAGTGAGAGGCATCCCTGGGTAGTGAGAGGTATCCCTGGGTAGTGAGAGGTATCCCTGGGTAGTGAGAGGTATCCCTGGGTAGTGAGAAGTATCCCTGGGTAGTGAGAGGTATCCCTGGGTAGTGAGAAGTATCCCTGGGTAGTGAGAGGTATCCCTGGGTAGTGAGAGGTATCCCTGGGTAGTGAGAGGTATCCCTGGGTAGTGAGAGGTATCCCTGGGTAGTGAGAAGTATCCCTGGGTAGTGAGACGTATCCCTGGGTAGTGAGAGGTATCCCTGGGTAGTGAGAGGTATCCCTGGGTAGTGAGAGGTATCCATGGGTAGTGAGAGGTATCCCTGGGTAGTGAGAGGTATCCCTGGGTAGTGAGAGGTATCCCAGGGTAGTGAGAGGTATCCCTGGGGAGTGAGAGATATCCCTGGGGAGTGAGAAGTATCCCTGGGTAGTGAGAGGTATCCCTGGGTAGTGAGAAGTATCCCTGGGTAGTGAGAGGTATCCCTGGGTAGTGAGAGGTATCCCTGGGTAGTGAGAGGTATCCCTGGGTAGTGAGAGGTATCCCTGGGTAGTGAGAGGTATCCCTGGGTAGTGAGAGGTATCCCTGGGTAGTGAGAGGTATCCCTGGGTAGAGATATCCCTGGGTAGTGAGAAGTATCCCTGGGTAGTGAAAGGTATCCCTGGGTAGTGAGAGGTATCCCTGGGTAGTGAGACGTATCCCTGGGTAGTGAGAGGTATCCCTGGGTAGAGATATCCCTGGGTAGTGAGAAGTATCCCTGGGTAGTGAAAGGTATTCCTGGGTAGTGAGAGGTATCCCTGGGTAGTGAGAGGTATCCTTGGGTAGTGAAAAGTATCCCTTGGTAGTGAGAGGTATCCCTGGGTAGTGAGAAGTATCCCTGGGTAGAGGTATCCCTGGGTAGTGAGAAGTATCCCTGGGTAGTGAGAGGTATCCCTGGGTAGTGAGAGGTATCCCTGGGTAGTGAGAGGTATCCCTGGATAGAGATATCCCTAGATAGAGGTATCCCTGGGTAGTGAGAGGTATCCCTGCGTAGTGAGAGGTATCCCTGGGTAGTGAGAGGTATCCCTGGGTAGTGAAAAGTATCCCTGGGTAGTGAGAGGTATCCCTGGGTAGTGAGAAGTATCCCTGGGTAGAGGTATCCCTGGGTAGTGAGAAGTATCCCTGGGTAGTGAGAGGTATCCCTGGGTATTGAGAGGTATCCCTGGGTAGTGAGAGGTATCCCTGGGTAGTGAGAGGTATCCCTGGGTAGTGAGAAGTATCCCTGGGTAGTGAGAGGTATCCCTTGGTAGTGAGAGGTATCCCTGGGTAGCGAGAAGTATCCCTGGGTAGTGAGAGGTATCCCTGGGTAGTGAGAGGTATCCCTGGGTGGTGAGAGGTATCCCTTGGTAGTGAGAGGTATCCCTGGGTAGTGAAAAGTATCCCTGGGTAGTTAGAGGTATCCCTGAGTAGTGGTATCCCTGGGTAGTGAGAAGTATCCCTGGGTAGAGGTATCCCTGGGTAGTGAGAGGTAGCCCTTGGTAGTGAGAAGTATCCCTGGGTAGTGAGAGGTATCCCTGGGTAGTGAGAGGTATCCCTGGGTAGTGAGAAGCATCCCTGGATAGTGAGAGGTATCCCTGGATAGAGGTATCCCTAGATAGAGATATCCCTGGGAAGTGAGAGGTATCCCTGGATAGAGGTATCCCTAGATAGAGGTATCCCTGGGTAGTGAGAGGTATCCCTGGGTAGTGAGAGGTATCCCTGGGTAGTGAGAAGTATCCCTGGGTAGTGAGAGGTATCCCTGAGTAGTGGTATCCCTGGGTAGTGAGAAGTATCCCTGGGTAGAGGTATCCCTGGGTAGTGAGAGGTATCCCTGGGTAGTGAGAAGTATCCCTGGGTAGTGGTATCCCTGGGTAGTGAGAAGTATCCCTGGGTAGTGGTATCCCTGGGTAGTGAGAAGTATCCCTGGGTAGTGGTATCCCTGGGTAGTGAGAGGTATTCCTGGATAGTGAGAGGTATCCCTGGGTAGTGAGAAGTATCCCTGGGTAGTGAGAGGTATCCCTGGATTGAGGTATCCCTAGATAGTGGTATCCCTGGGTAGTGAGAAGTATCCCTGGGTAGTGAGAGGTATCCCTAGGTAGTGAGAAGTATCCCTGGGTAGTGAGAGGTATCCCTGGGTAGTGAGAGGTATCCCTGGGTAGTGAGAAGCATCCCTGGATAGTGAGAGGTATCCCTGGATAGAGGTATCCCTAGATAGAGATATCCCTGGGAAGTGAGAGGTATCCCTGGATAGAGGTATCCCTAGATAGAGGTATCCCTGGGTAGTGAGAGGTATCCCTGGGTAGTGAGAGGTATCCCTGGGTAGTGAGAAGTATCCCTGGGTAGTGAGAGGTATCCCTGAGTAGTGGTATCCCTGGGTAGTGAGAAGTATCCCTGGGTAGAGGTATCCCTGGGTAGTGAGAGGTATCCCTGGGTAGTGAGAAGTATCCCTGGGTAGTGGTATCCCTGGGTAGTGAGAAGTATCCCTGGGTAGTGGTATCCCTGGGTAGTGAGAAGTATCCCTGGGTAGTGGTATCCCTGGGTAGTGAGAGGTATTCCTGGATAGTGAGAGGTATCCCTGGGTAGTGAGAAGTATCCCTGGGTAGTGAGAGGTATCCCTGGATTGAGGTATCCCTAGATAGTGGTATCCCTGGGTAGTGAGAAGTATCCCTGGGTAGTGAGAGGTATCCCTGGGTAGTGAGAAGTATCCCTGGGTAGAGGTATCCCTGGGTAGTGAGAAGTATCCCTGGGTAGTGAGAGGTATTCCTGGGTAGTGAGACGTATCCCAGGGTAGTGAGAGGTATCCCTGGGTAGTGAGAAGTATCCCTGGGTAGTGAGAGGTATCCCTGGGTAGTGAGAGGTATCTCTGGGAAGTGAGAGGTATCCCTGGGTAGTGAGAGGTATCCTTGGGTAGTGAGAAGCATGCCTGGGTAGTGAAAAGTATCCCTGGGTAGTGAGGGGTATCCCTGGGTAGTGAGAGGTATCCCCGGGTAGTGAGAGGTATCCCTGGGTAGTGAGAAGTATCCCTGGGTAGTGAGAGGTATCCCTGGGTAATGAGAAGTATCCCTGGGTAGAGGTATCCCTGGGTAGTGAAAGGTATCCCTGGGTAGTGAGAGGTATCCCTGGGTAGTGAGAAGTATCCCTGGGTAGTGAGAGGTATCCCTGGGTAGTGAGAGGTATCCCTGGGTAGAGGTATCCCTGGGTAGTGAGAAGTATCCCTGGGTAGTGGTATCCCTGGGTAGTGAGAGGTATCTCTGGGTAGTGAGAGGTATCCCTGGGTAGTGGGAGGTATCACTGGGTAGTGAGAAGTATCCCTGGGTAGTGAGAGGTATCCCTGGATAGAGGTATCCCTAGATAGAGGTATCCCTGGATAGAGGTATCCCTAGATAGAGTTATCCCTGGATAGAGGTATCCCTAGATAGAGGTATCCCTGGGTAGAGATATCCCTGGGTATTGAGAAGTATCCCTGGGTAGAGGTATCCCTGGGTAGTGAGAAGTATCCCTGGGTAGTGAGAAGTATCCCTTGGTAGTGAGAGGTATCCCTGGGTAGTGAGAGGTATCCCTGGGTAGTGAGAGGTATCTCTGGGTAGTGAGAGGTATCCCTGGGTAGTGAGAGGTATCCCTGGGTAGTGAGAAGCATCCCTGGGTGGTGAGAGGTATCCCTGGGTACTGAGAAGTATCCCTGGGTAGTGAGAAGTATCCCTGGGTAGTGAGAGGCATCCCTGGGTAATGAGAACTATCCCTGGGTAGAGGTATCCCTGGGTAGTGAGAGGTATCCTTGGGTAGTGAGAAGTATCCCTGGGTAGTGAGAAGTATCCCTGGATAGAGGTATCTCTGGGTAGTGAGAGGTATCCCTTGGTTGTGAGAAGTATCCCTGGTTAATGAGAGGTATCCCTGGATAGTGAGAGGTATTCCTGGGTAGTGAGAAGTATCCCTGGGTAGTGAGAAGTATCCCTTGGTAGTGAGAGGTATCCCTGGGTAGTGAGAGGTATCCCTGGGTAGTGAGAAGTATCCCTGGGTAGTGAGAGGTATCCCTGGGTAGTGAGAGGTATCCCTGGGTAGTGAGAAGTATCCCTGGGTAGAGGTATCTCTTGGTAGTGAGAAGTATCCCTGGGTAGAGGTATCCCTGGATAGTGAGAAGTATCCCTGGGTAGTGAGAGGTTTCCCTGGATAGTGGTATCCCTGGGTAGTGAGAGGTACCCCTGGGTAGTGAGAGGTATCCCTGGGTAGTGAGAAGTATCCCTGGGTAGTGAGAGGTATCCCTGGGTAGTGAGAGGTATCCCTGGGTAGTGAGAAGTATCCCTGGGTAGAGGTATCCCTTGGTAGTGAGAGGTATCCCTGGGTAGTGAGAGGTATCCCTGGGTAATGAGAAGTATCCCTGGGTAGAGGTATCCCTGGGTAGTGAAAGGTATCCCTGGGTAGTGAGAGGTATCCCTGGGTAGTGAGAAGTATCCCTGGGTAGTGAGAGGTATCCCTGGGTAGTGAGAGGTATCCCTGGGTAGAGGTATCCCTGGGTAGTGAGAAGTATCCCTGGGTAGTGGTATCCCTGGGTAGTGAGAGGTATCTCTGGGTAGTGAGAGGTATCCCTGGGTAGTGGGAGGTATCACTGGGTAGTGAGAAGTATCCCTGGGTAGTGAGAGGTATCCCTGGATAGAGCTATCCCTAGATAGAGGTATCCCTGGATAGAGGTATCCCTAGATAGAGGTATCCCTGGATAGAGGTATCCCTAGATAGAGGTATCCCTGGGTAGAGATATCCCTGGGTATCGAGAAGTATCCCTGGGTAGAGGTATCCCTGGGTAGTGAGAAGTATCCCTGGGTAGTGAGAAGTATCCCTTGGTAGTGAGAGGTATCCCTGGGTAGTGAGAGGTATCCCTGGGTAGTGAGAGGTATCTCTGGGTAGTGAGAGGTATCCCTGGGTAGTGAGAGGTATCCCTGGGTAGTGAGAAGCATCCCTGGGTGGTGAGAGGTATCCCTGGGTACTGAGAAGTATCCCTGGGTAGTGAGAAGTATCCCTGGGTAGTGAGAGGTATCCCTGGGTAATGAGAACTATCCCTGGGTAGAGGTATCCCTGGGTAGTGAGAGGTATCCTTGGGTAGTGAGAAGTATCCCTGGGTAGTGAGAAGTATCCCTGGATAGAGGTATCTCTGGGTAGTGAGAGGTATCCCTTGGTTGTGAGAAGTATCCCTGGTTAATGAGAGGTATCCCTGGATAGTGAGAGGTATTCCTGGGTAGTGAGAAGTATCCCTGGGTAGTGAGAAGTATCCCTTGGTAGTGAGAGGTATCCCTGGGTAGTGAGAGGTATCCCTGGGTAGTGAGAAGTATCCCTGGGTAGTGAGAGGTATCCCTGGGTAGTGAGAGGTATCCCTGGGTAGTGAGAAGTATCCCTGGGTAGAGGTATCTCTTGGTAGTGAGAAGTATCCCTGGGTAGAGGTATCCCTGGATAGTGAGAAGTATCCCTGGGTAGTGAGAGGTTTCCCTGGATAGTGGTATCCCTGGGTAGTGAGAGGTACCCCTGGGTAGTGAGAGGTATCCCTGGGTAGTGAGAAGTATCCCTGGGTAGTGAGAGGTATCCCTGGGTAGTGAGAGGTATCCCTGGGTAGTGAGAAGTATCCCTGGGTAGAGGTATCCCTTGGTAGTGAGAAGTATCCCTGGGTAGAGGTATCCCTGGATAGTGAGAAGTATCCCTGGGTAGTGAGAGGTATCCCTGGGTAGTGAGAGGTATCCCTGGGTAGTGAGAGGTATCCCTGGGTAGTGAGAAGTCTCCCTGGATAGAGGTATCTCTGGGTAGTGAGAGGTATCCCTGGGTAGTGAGAGGTATCCCTGGGTAATGAGAAGTATCCCTGGATAGAGGTATCTCTGGGTAGTGAGAGGTATCCCTGGGTAGTGAGAAGTATCCCTGGTTATTGAGAGGTATCCCTGGATAGTGAGAGGTATTCCTGGGTAGTGAGAAGTATCCCTGGGTAGTGAGAAGTATCCCTGGGTAGTGAGAGGTATCCCTGGGTAGTGAGAGGTATCCCTCGGTAGTGAGAAGTATCCCTGGGTAGTGATAGGTGTCCCTGGGTAGTGAGAGGTATCCCTCGGTAGTGAGAAGTATCCCTGGGTAGAGGTATCTCTTGGTAGTGAGAAGTATCCCTGGGTAGAGGTATCCCTGGATAGTGAGAAGTATCCCTGGGTAGTGAGAGGTTTCCCTGGATAGAGGTATCCCTGGGTAGTGAGAGGTATCCCTGGGTAGTGAGAGGTATCCCTGGGTAGTGAGAAGTATCCCTGGGTAGTGAGAGGTATACCTTGGTAGTGAGAGGTATCCCTGGGTAGTGAGAAGTATCCCTGGGTAGAGGTATCCCTTGGTAGTGAGAAATATCCCTGGGTAGAGGTATCCCTGGGTAGTGAGAGGCATCCCTGGGTAGTGAGAGGTATCCCTGGGTAGTGAAAGGCATCCCTGGGTAGTGAGAGGTATCCCTGGGTAGAGGTATCCCTTGGTAGTGAGAAGTATCCCTGGGTAGAGGTATCCCTGGATAGTGAGAAGTATCCCTGGGTAGTGAGAGGTTTCCCTGGATAGAGGTATCCCTGGGTAGTGAGAGGTATCCCTGGGAAGTGAGAGGTATCCCTGGGTAGTGAGAGGTATCCCTGGGTAGTGAAAGGCATCCCTGGGTAGTGAGAGGTATCCCTGGGTAGTGGGAAGTATCCCTGGGTAGTGAGAGGTTTCCCTGGGTAGTGAGAGGTATCCCTAGGTAGAGGTAAAATTGGGTAGTGAGAGGTATCCCTAGGTAGTGAGTGGTATCCCTGGGTAGAGGTATAATTGTGTAGTGAGAGGTATCCCTGGGTAGTGAGAGGTATCCCTGGGTAGAGGTATAATTGGGTAGTTAGAGGTATAACTTGACTTAGGGACCCGTAACACACACACACACACCTGGACCAATAAAACACACACAAGTAGGCCTCTAACACACACACACCTGGACCAATAACACACACCTGGACCAATAACACACACCTGGACACATGGTACATCCCCACATGCACCAGTGGTACAGTGTACCAGTGGTACCATCACAAACATCTTACGAAGGCTTCACAGACACTGTACTCTGAGAGGAACTCTTTGATGGCGCCTACACTTCCTCCTCCTATTCAATATCCTGATTAAAACATTTCACGTAAAGACATGTATTTATTTCGCCTGTGAGAGACCGACTACAATAGCCACGTGTGTTTATACCTTTGTCATATTCTCTCTTTACCTCTTTGTGTCCCCTTGTCTCTTGGCGTATTCTGTTCTGCGTTCTTTTGAGGTGTTTGTAGTTAGGAACTGTTGACGGGGGATTGAACTGGGTAACTCTGCTTCAAGATGGTTCGTTCTTTTGAGGTGTTTGTAGTTAGGAACTGTTGACGGGGATTGAACTGGGTAACTCTGCTTCAAGATGGTTCGTTCTTTTGAGGTGTTTGTAGTTAGGAACTGTTGACGGGGGATTGAACTGGGTAACTCTGCTTCAAGATGGTTCGTTCTTTTGAGGTGTTTGCAGTTAGGAACTGTTGACGGGGATTGAACTGGGTAACTCTGCTTCAAGATGGTTCGTTCTTTTGAGGTGTTTGTAGTTAGGAACTGTTGACGGGGATTGAACTGGGTAACTCTGCTTCAAGATGGGTAGTTTTGACACAGGTAGACATAACTACATTTATAGTGTAAATAACATAGGGTAACCCATGAAAGTTAGGGACTTACTTCCATTGAGGTCCTTGACTTCCATTGAGGTCCTTGACTCCCATTGAGGTCCTTGACTCCTGGAGTTTACCTGGAGTTTACCTGGAGAGAGTTTCGGGGGTCAACGCCCCAGCGGCCCGGTCTCCCATTGGGGTCCTTGACTTCCATTGGGGTCCTTGACTCCCATTGAGGTCCTTGACTCCCATTGAGGTCCTTGACTCCCATTGAGGTCCTTGACACCCATTGGGGTCCTTGACTTCCATTGGGGTCCTTGACTCTCATTGAGGTCCTTGACTCCCATTGGGGCCCTTGAATTCCACTGGGATTCTTGACTTCCATTGAGGTCCTTGACTTCCATTGAGGTCCTTGAGTTCCATTGAGGTCCTTGACTTCCATTCAGGTCCTTGACTTCCACTGGGGTCCTTGACTTCCACTTGGGTCCTAGTCTTATTTATATTACAGACTGAAGAAATTCTTCTCCAGGCAGAGGGACTGACCACCTCAAGCCTACGTCTTCAAGGCTGCTGGACTGATTACACCGTCTTCACACTTCGACTGCTTCTGTAAATTCCTCTGTACTCAACTCAAGAAGCCTACTGTGTAGGCGTAACATTTCGAAATAAAGGTACCTAACTGCTGCACGTCTCCCCTCACTCTTGGTCTTACAAGAGATTCTAAGGGACTTCAGTCTTCGTAAGGAAGATTTCTGATATGTATTTTGTCATTCTTAACTAAATATTTACCTACGAATTTATATTCTGTAACATGGAGACCAAAACTGAACTGCATAATGTAGGTGAGGCCTTACTATTTTTGTATGGAGCTGTATAATTTAGGTGAGGCCTTACTAGTGATGTATGGAGCTGTATAATCTAGGTGAGGCCTTACTAGTGATGTATGGAGCTGTATAATCTAGGTGAGGCCTTACTAGTGATGTATGGAGCTGTATAATCTAGGTGAGGCCTTACTAGTGATGTATGGAGCTGTATAATCTAGGTGAGGCCTTACTAGTGATGTATGGAGCTGTATAATCTAGGTGAGGTCTTACTAGTGATGTATGGAACTTCTGCGTCCTTCGAGGTAGACAGTACCGACAATATGCAACATCAGACACATATGCAACATCTGGGTATCTTTATTGTAGACGTTTCGCCCTCCAGTGACTTGATCAATACAAGGACATGTGAGGACTGTGGAAGTATTTACAAAAGATGAGGTAATCTGTCCCTCAGTCTTAGAGTTGATGAGCACCATAGTCTACAGTGCAAGACACCTTTGATATACCTTTGAAGAGTTTCGAGAGTTTCTCTACTCTCTGAGCCCGGCCATGGGCCAGGCTCGTCTGGTGCTTGCCTGGTTAACCAGGTTGTTGCTGCTGGAGGCCCGCTGCCCCACAGGCTGGTTGATCTGGCACCTGGTGAAGATACATGTCCAGTTTCCTCTTCAATTCTTCTACACTTGTTCCAGCAGTGTTTCTGATATCTTCTGGTAAGATGTTGAATAGTCTGGGACCCCGGATGTTGATACAGTGTTCCCTTATTGTGCCCACCGCACCCCTGATCCTCACGGGGTTTATTTTACACCTCCCATATCTCTCACTCCAGTATGTTGTTATGGCCCAGGCCCTCGAGTACTTTCCAGGTATATATTATCATGTATCTCTCTCTCCTTTGTTCCAGTGAGTACATGTTCAAGACTGGAAGACGTTCCCAGTGGTTTAGGTGATCTTCACAAGCCCCAAGGCTCGGGGACTGATTACCCCATTTTTTGTATATAATTCTTCACATCATGTCCTTGTATTGATAAAGCCACTGAAGGAGGAACGTCTAAAATAAGGACAGCCAGATGTTGCACATGTCTGATTTTGCATCTTGTTGCATTCTGTATGGTCAAGTTCTATATTATTTAGCTTATAAGTTCTGGGGTTATGTATAAATGATTTACAACATAAAAAGCTCTCGATTCACACGCTGAGGGTCCAGGTTCGATTCACTGCGAGGGTAGAAACATTGTGCTCCCTATCAACGGTTGTCTATGTTCACACATTACTTTTCCTCTCTATTGTGTGATTAGAGTTTGTAGTATACTCAGTTCTAGCTATTATCTCCTCCAGTTTTCCATAACGGAGTAGTTGGAATTTGTCTTCATTGATCATATTGTTCTCCGTTGGCCATTGGTAAACTTGGTTTATATCTTCTTGGAGCTTTGCCGTGTCCTCAGTGGATGACACTCTCATGCAGATCCTAGTATCGTCTGATATGAGGATGAGGAACAGGATAGGTGTGAGTACTGTGCCTTGTGAAGCAGAGATTTTTACTATGGCAGCTGTCGATTTAACTGTTTACCATTACTCTGTGTTCCATTGGTTGGAAAGTTGAAGATCCATCTGCCCACTTTGCCAGTTATTCCTTTAGCACGTATTTTGTGTGCTATTACCCCATGATCGCACTTGTCAAAGGTTTTTGCAAAGTCTGTATACTACATCTCCATTACAGTGCATCCAAGACCATATCATAGTGGTCCAGTGGTTGTGAGAGGCAGGAGTGACCATCCAAGACCATATCATAGTGGTCCAGTGGTTGTGAGAGGCAGGAGTGACCATCCAAGACCATATCATAGTGGTCCAGGGTTGTGAGAGGCAGGAGTGACCATCCAAGACCATATCATAGTGGTCCAGTGGTTGTGAGAGGCAGGAGTGACCATCCAAGACCATATCATAGTGGTCCAGTGGTTGTGAGAGGCAGGAGCGACCACCCAAGACCATATCATAGTGGTCCAGTAGTTGTGAGAGGCAGGAGCGACTGTCCAAGACCATATCATAGTGATCCAGTAGTTGTGAGAGGCAGGAGCGACCATCCAAGACCATATCATAGTGATCCAGTAGTTGTGAGAGGCAGGAGCGACCATCCAAGACCATATCATAGTGATCCAGTAGTTGTGAGAGGCAGGAGCGACCATCCAAGACCATATCATAGTGGTCCAGTAGTTGTGAGAGGCAGGAGCGACCATCCAAGACCATATCATAGTGGTCCAGTAGTTGTGAGAGGCAGGAGCGATCTGCTCTGAACCCATGTTGTCCTGGATTGTGCATTATTATAATCAAGGGGGAAGCGCTAAACCCGGAGGATTATACAGCACCTGGGGGGGGATGTGGAAGGCATTCAGGCTTAATTTGGGGAACTGGAGCACAGCTCCAATTCCCTAAATCAAGAGCCCCTCACCAACATCAAGGAACCTTCCTTGAGGGGACCTGGATTGAGCAATTGTTGGGAGTCCAAGTGGTCGGCAATCCTGCTTCTTAGCAGTCTTTACAAAAATTCAATGTATGTCAGAGGCCCTAAAATCTGAAACACCCTCCCTCCCTGAATACTCTAGAACTGCAGACACATTCATCACCTTCAAAACTACCATTAGAAAACATCTTATCTCCCTGATACACCCCGTCAACTAATTACATAATAACCACCTGGTGGTTCACAATTTCACTCACTCACCCATTTGACCATTATTACAAAAAATGCGATTCTAAAAGCTTAGAGATCTCCAGGTAATACTAGAAAGGACTGCCCTTCTAGCATCCAGCCTGTCACTGGGTTTTCGTAACAAGTAGTCAGTATCCTTGTCCAATTATCCATTAGAATTCAGTACGAATTATTAGTGCTTCAGGATTACAACTGGTAGGCTACTAACTAAAGAAATTAAAATTTAATAAATTTATTAAGTTGTCTAGGCATATATCAAATTAAATTAATCACAGTAATCGACAAAATAAGAATAATCACTTCTCTCGTATACAGTAGTATTGTGCTGAAAGCACATATAACATTTATAACTCTTAAGTACCATCTGGTACATTAACATTTAATAAGATATTACAAATATATACAAGTAAGTTTGTGTGTATGTGTGTAAGTGCTCTAAGTAGTTCGCTATATCTCACGACTCGACTAGACTTAAACAAGTGACTGACAAAGTCCTCACATAAACTAACTTCTTGACCGACTGGCAACCAGAACAGTCTGCTTGAACAAAAAAGAATGCTAAGCCCAATAGCAATACAACAAGCAACTGCGACACGGAATCAGGAACAAGGAGATAATATAACGACACTAAGTAGGGACCATCTGCAGATCCTCCACAAAAGTCACCAAACTCCCATACTACTGAATCTAAGTTCAGCATAAGAAAATCCCCGACTGTGATAATACACAGATACCAGTACAAGTTAGGTCAGAAGCTACAGCTCAGGACCTGAGTTGCTCAGAGTGTCTATGCGACACACAACCTCAGTACAACGTCGAAAATCACTAAGTCTATACAATGTTCTGTGAACAGTCTCCAGAACTAACAACAATAATAAGACAGACGATCTGTCCAACCACCAAGAGAGTCTAGACCAGACTGAATACTTCAGGCGAGGTGAGGACACCCCCCCTCGATCACGTGATAGCTCCGTGGACAGCTGCCCAGCAAGAAGCCGGCAGAATAACGAGCAAAGAGCGATAATTACAGTAGTTAGACAATCAAGACTTGAACTGAGCACATAATATGTTACATCCTACCTAACAACATAACTAAGTCAAATAATAATATAAAGCAATACATTCACGATTTAGCTATTATCGCAAATATAAGCAATATAAAATTATATGAAAAGGTAATAATTATATATATACATATTAATCATTGCAACCCATTCAGGGGTTGCTACAACCATAAACAGGAATATCAATCTTAATCTTAAAATAATGAATCCTAACTAGTCATAAGTTGGCCTGTGATACTCCGATACTGAAACTATGTATTGTGCAAAAACAAAAGCATTCACATTGCTAAACTTACAAACTAGTATTTAGTCACTTAGCCATAATACCAACTTACCTCATAATTTGTAATATTTTAAAGTTTAAAATTAATCCAAGTCTGCCCGAAATGCCTAGCCATGCTAGGCGTTCTAGTGGTACACTCTGTAATTAGTATTTTAAAACATGTAAACCACACAATATCCAAATTCTGTAAACTCAGCATTGTAATCCTTATAGAGAATAAACTTGATTTGATTTGATCTTGATGATGTGGGATGTTAAGAGCTATTGATCTATAGTTCTTAGCTAATGCTTTGCTACCACCTTTATGTCGAAATTCCTGAAGCTTGAACTGTTATGGGGCCCCTGAAGCATGAACTGTTATGGGGCCCCTGAAGCATGAACTGTTATGGGGCCCCTGAACCATGAACTGTTATGGGGCCCCTGAAGCATGAACTGTTATGGGGCCCCTGAAGCATGAACTGTTATGGGGCCCCTGAAGCATGAACTGTTATGGGGCCCCTGAAGCATGAACTGTTATGGGGGCCCTGAAGCATGAACTGTTATGGGGGTCCTGAAGCTTGAACTGTTATGGTTAATAGCTAAATTCAAATCCAAATACCTACAAAAACCTCTCACAGTGATAAACATCTACAGAGTTCTACAATCAAACATTAGCCAATTTAGTCAAAACCTAGGAAGTATGATAACTGATGCACGCATGAACAAAGATCACTTACTACTCTCAGGTGACTTCAATATAAATCTCCTGCAAGACCAGGACCCACACGTTACTGAATTCACAAACACAATGAGTAACTGCATGTTGCTACCAACAGTAACAAAACCTACACGAGTTACAGTGACTAGTGTTTCCCTACTTGACCACATCTGGACCAACACCATATCCCCTTTAAAATCAGGCATAATTACAGATAATACCACAGACCACTACTCTACTTTCCTCATAACAACTCTTGGTAAAATACCCCAAGACACTACTAAAGTCACCTTCAGACTTCACAATGAGGCAACCATTAATAACTTCACAACAGCAGTAACAAACATTGACTGGCACACTGAGCTAGAAATCTATACAGATATTGACGAATGTTTTAATAATTTTCTAAAAAAGACCCAATACCTCTATAACAAGCACTGCCCTAAAAAAACTAAACAGATGACAGCTAAGAGACTGAATAGTCCCTGGCTAACACCCAGCATTCTCAAATCCATAAATACAAAACACCGATATGAAAAACAGTACAGAATGGGTCACATAACCAGAGACCAAACAAAACGTTACTCGTCAATCCTAACCAGCTTGATAAGAAGGGCAAAAAAATTGTATTATGAGAACAGATTATCCAACTTACGAGGTGATATAAAAAAGACCTGGAAGACCCTATCAGAAATTCTGGGAACAAAAAAGATATCACGAAATAGCGAAATAAAATTAGCAAAATCAGATGAGCCCCAACTCCCACCATCAGAAACAGCAAACAGACTCAATGATTTCTTCTCCACTATAGGACAAAACCTTGCCAATAAAATCCCAAGCTCAGATACCCCACCAAATGACTACCTCACTGGCAACTACCCGAACACACTGTTCCTAGCTCCGACTAACCCATACGAAGTCTCCCTTATTATCAACGCACTAAAAAACAAGGCAGGAGATTTAAATACCTTACCACCCTTTATATACAAAAAAGTGTCACAAGTACTATCACCAATCACTGCAACACTCTTTAACAAATCCATTGAATCCTCCACCTTCCCTACAGCTCTCAAAATAGCAAGGGTCACCCCGATCCATAAAGGAGGAGACCAAACAGAGTTGAATAACTATAGGCCAATATCCAATTTACACCCTCTCTCAAAAATCTTCGAAAAATTAATTCATAAACGAATCTACTCCTACCTCTTCTCCCAAAACATTCTCAACCCCTGCCAATTTGGATTCAGGCCTAATAAAAATACTAATGATGCTATTATACACATGCTAGAACATATATACACTGCAATAGAGAAAAAAGAAGTCCCACTGGGGATCTTCATTGACTTACGTAAAGCTTTTGATACAGTTGACCATGACTTGCTCCACGTAAAATTGTCACACTATGGTATAAGAGGGCACTCCCTCAACTACCTCAAGTCATACCTCAGCAACAGAAGCCAATATGTGTACGCAAATGGGGCAAGCTCTTCCGCACAACCAATTACAGTTGGTGTCCCACAGGGAAGTGTCCTTGGCCCTCTTCTCTTTCTCCTATACATAAATGACCTACCAAATGCTTCGCAATTACTCAAACCCACACTATTTACAGATGACACTACATACGTCTTCTCTCACCCGAGCCCAGTCACGCTAGCCAATACTGTAAACACCGAATTACAGAAAATATCTACCTGGATGAGGACCAACAAACTTACACTAAACATTGACAAAACCTACTTCATTCAGTTTGGAAACAGAGCTACAGATGTACCTCTTAAGATAACGATAAACAGATCACCTATCACAAAGCTAACAGAGGGAAAATTCTTAGGAATCCACCTTGATAATAGACTCAAATTTCATACACATATACAACAAATTTCTAAGAAAATTTCCAAGACTGTAGGCATACTATCGAAGATACGGTACTATGCTCCACAGTCAGCCCTCCTGGCCCTATATCACTCTCTTATTTACCCCTATCTCACCTATGGAATTTGTGCATGGGGCTCAACAACAATTAACCATCTCAGACCACTAATTACCCAACAAAAGGCTGCAGTCAGAATGATAACAAATTCTCACTACAGGCAACACACTCCACCAATATTCAAAACACTCAACCTACTCACCATACAAAACATCCATACTTATTACTGCACCTATTACATACATAGAACACTTAACTCTGATATTAACCCTCCCCTCAAACATCTCCTTGCCAACCTCAACAGAACACATGACCATAACACAAGGCACAGATCACTCTTTGATGTTCCTCGTGTCCATCTCACACTATGCAAAAACTCAATGCACATAAAAGGCCCTAAAATCTGGAATTCATTACCTGTAAATATAAAAGAAACACTACCTGTTTATAAATTCAAGTCTCTTCTCAAAGATCACTTACTCACTCAAAACCAAATAAATACTGAATAACTGAACCTTATAAATTGTATATCCTATATGTTACTCACAATTATATCACACAAATGTTAAACCTAGGACCCAATCTAACTTTATTATTTTTTTAAATACACTACCTAACAGAATACTCCATTCTACTGAATGTACAGCAATGCATGCAACCATATGACCTGTCTTTGTAATACTCATTTGTGCTTTATAGTTATCTGTTTACAATAATGTTTTATCACTGATTACATCATTGCTTAGTTAATCTTAAGTTAATTTTAAGCCAGCCCGTAATGCTATGCATATAAGTGGCTTTGGCATGCTGCTCTTACCTGTATTTTTTGTACCTCTGTATGTATGCTAAAATTACTAAATTAAATAAATAAATAAATAAATGGGGGTCCTGAAGCTTGAACTGTTATGGGGGTCCTGAAGCATGAACTGTTATGGGAGTCCTGAAGCATGAACTGTTATGGGGGCCCTGAAGCATGAACTGTTATGGGGGTCCTGAAGCTTGAACTGTTATGGGGGTCCTGAAGCTTGAACTGTTATGGGGGTCCTGAAGCATGAACTGTTATGGGAGTCCTGAATTATTATTATTATTATAATCAAGGGGGAAGCGCTAAACCCGGAGGATTATACAGCGCCTGGGGGGGGGGGGATGTGGAAGGCATTCAGGCTTAATTCGGGGAACTGGAGCACAGATCCAATTCCCTAAATCAAGAGCCCCTCACCAGCATCAAGGAACCTTCCTTGAGGGGAGGGAGTCCTGAAGCTTGAACTGTTATGGGGGTCCTGAAGCATGAACTGTTATGGGTCCCTGAAGCTTGAACTCTTATGGGGGGTCACCTTCACAACCAGCAATGGCTAGGCCTACATAGGCCTACATGATACTTTAATAACCTTTCAATTATTATTTTGACTTTTTACTGAATTACAATATTATTTTTTAAAATCCTTGTCATAGAGTAGACCCAAATTTTTGAAACAGTGTGGAGTAAATTTGCTTCTAGGGGCCCTCCGGGATGAGGGGCCCTGAACCTCGAGCTTCACTAGTTTCACAGAAGATCCGTCCTTGAATACAAGTACCATGGAGCCTTGGTTATCGAGCATAATTCGTTTCAGATGTCGGCTCGATGACCAATTTCTCCCATAAAGACAGAATTAAATAGAATTAAACTGTTCGTGACCCCAAATGACAAAATAATTTAAACTGGTATACTGGAAGCAGGAGGGGGAGGAGAGGAGGGGAGGAGAGGAGGGGGAGGAGAGGAGGGGGAGGAGAGGAGGGGGAGGAGAGAAGGGGGAGGAGAGGAGGGGGAGGAGAGGAGGGGAAGGAGAGGAGGGGGTATGTTACTGCTGGAGGTGAAGAAGAGGGGGGTATATTACTTCTTGGAAGAGGAGTCACCTTCCATTAATAAAACTGTTCTTCTGGTGTTATTTCTCTTCTTTGTCTCTTGTCACCACTTACACCTTGTTCTGGCTCACTGGTTCTTTATCTCACTAAATATCTGTCCAGTGAGGTTCGTTTTAGGCTCTATTTTAACACTTGTCTAAATAGAGACATTACACTGTATACATGTTAGAGAGATGGAAGGCCACTGCTGTGTCTGGATGGTATTTTTCAGCAAACTTCTGCACTTCATGCCATTTAGCACACTTCCTTGACAAGTGCAGTGGGCACATCATCCCTTCCCTCCGCTTCCTCGGATTACAGCTCATCCGATGCGGTCTGTTGCTGCTCCTTCTGAAGGTCTACAAGTTCTTCTGTGAATCCACGATGGTTTATCTCACAAGAAAACAAAAAAAAAAAAACACAAAAATACCATAAGAGTTTGCAAGATGCACAAGAAAAGCTTGTGATGTTTACAGTATGTGAGTTAGTGGATATAATGACTCGGACCCACGCTCTCGGCTCACTGTCTAGTGTGTATTCTGTGAGCATGTGACCCAGGCCGCTCACATTGTCGGTCGACAACCAAGAACACGTATGAAAACCAGGACTTTTTTCTTGAATTCCTCATTCGAAAACCAATTTGATCGATAGGTAATGCAGTCGGCAACCAAGGAGTAATGATAAAAAACAATATAAACATGACATATATTTATTCAGTTAAAAGAATGCTGTACAGGTATACCACTTCTACATGCCATGTTGATATAATTCCTACATTGCTCCGTTTCGAGTTTCTACTGGATGGTTGGAAAGGAACTCAGGCGTAAGTCAGGGAGGATCTGAGGGGCTTGGACATCCAGCACTCACGTGTGTGGTAGATGGAAGTAAGTGGAGATGAGGCTCTTACTTTTTGACGCGCTGTTGGAGTGTAAGCAGTGTGACATTAAAAGGTATAGGGAAACTGGTTAGCCAGACTTGAGTCCTGGAGGTGGTAAGTACAGTGCCTGCACTCTGAAGGATGAAAAAGGATATTAAAATCCTGTACATAGTAGTAAAATTAACATCCTTCACCACCACCACAAAAAACTCGAAGCACTCTACCATCTTCACCTCATAAAGCAGTAACAAACCTTGTATATCCACTGAAGAGGACACCAGAACAGGGCCAAAACATACAGATCAACTGATCTTCCAACTGTATCTCCACGAGGGTTATCAATTGAGCATAAACATGAAATTTCTGCTAAACAGATGATTGATGGTCCCTAAGGGCTATAATTGCATGGCAACGAGGAGAGGTGACCGGGTTGAAGAGCTGAACCAGATAAGCGGAAATATTCCCCTCCTGGAAAGCAAAAAAAAAAATTTATTAGAAACATTAAGTGCAACAGAGAACATCAAATACATGAGTGTGACAGAGTACATAAAAAATGAGTGCATTAGACAGTAACTGAATGAATGACCGTGAATGTCTTTTCTTCTTTTTATCACCATACCCTGGCAGGCGGCAGTCATTAAGCAAAACACACAAACAAGACCGACACCATTTTCACAGTCGGCACTAAAGAAAATTAGGTACAAGTAAGAAAATGGTCCAAACTGGTCCGACTGAAACGCAAGTCGAAAATGTCATGAATCGAAAATGTCGCGAGTCGAAAATGTTGTAAGTTGAATAAGAACACATGATAAACAAATAAGTAAATAAATAACTACTGTCGCTAAATAAGTAAATCAACAAATAATTACTTTAACTAAGTTAAGTTAATCTTAAGTTTGCCCGAAATGCTCTGCATATAAAGGAGCTTTTGGCATGGTTAACCAAATTGTTACACCCCTTTGTACAAATATGTATCATGCTAAAATAAACTTGTTATTGTTAAATACCAGTATTGAAAAGTAAGTAATGATCACAAGTTTATCCTATCAATAAATGTACAGAACTGTACAGTACTGAATGTGCACTGCTATCACACCATCGTAAAGTCAAAACATTGTAAGTCAAACCGTCGTAAGTTGAACTATTGTGAAGTCGAAATATTGTAAGTCGAACCATTGTAAAGTCGAACCATTCAAAGTTTATTCTTTATAAGGATTACAATGCTGAGTTTACAGAATTTGGATATTGTGTGGTTTACATGTAGTAAAATAATAATTACAGAGTGTACCACTAGAACACCTAGCATGGCTAGGCATTTTGGGCAGACTTAGACTTGTAAAGCAAGGGGTACCTGTATTGTTCCAGCCATGGTATTGTACATTAATGTTCTTTCAAAATTCAAGTTACCTGCTCCCTTAGAAAGGCCAATCGATCAAGGAGAATTAAACCCTCTATAACAGGAGCCAGAGATGCTCGCAGGAGGAAAAATCTCTCTAACTTCGGTATATTGTGCTTGTGCTGGCGGTAGAATTGTTCCAAGTCTTCCTGCGTTACCTGTTGGTGATAAAACATTAATTTCCAGGTCTTCCTGTGTTACTTGTTAGTGATACTATTAAGAAGGTATGTGTAAAGTTAACGTAACCAGAAGATTTGCGATTTATCCGTCATCTTACGTGTTCATGAAACAGTAAGATTCACCTGTCATCTTTACCATAATTTTTAAAGGGGTGGACCGGTAAGCCAGCGGAAGGCCTCGGTCAGATGACCAAAAGCTCCAAAGGCGGGTCATCATCTGACTAAGACCCGCGTCAGGAAACATTTGTCCTGTTTCCTGACGAACCTTACCTAACCTAACCTAACCTGTCATCTTTCTTGTACACAACATATAAAAATGTATCTGTCATCTTTCTTTGTCCTGATACCAATGTTACCATAGGATAACTGATATAAACATGAGGGGTGCGCAGTGCACCTTTACCACTCATTCCTTGATTTAAACCTTTTGCAATAAGTGTTTGCAAAGCAAAAATTGTAAGAAGCATCACCCACCATAACGCAGGGCAAAAAGGAATGTATAAACTCCATATAAACAGTGGCAGAGAAAATTTTTTTTCGTCATCAACGTTATGATGAAACGTCATGTGAGGACTTACTGTGCTATACAAATCAAATTTTTTTTTTTTCAAAAGGTACAAAGCGGTTCAGGAATTACAGGTTAATTTCAGCTGTGAACTACAACTCGGTTGTAGCTCACAGCTGACCACAACCAAAAATGACCAAAATATTTACTCAGACCACAACCGAAAACAACCAAAATTATTTATTATGAGAGAAATTTATGGTGGGAATACCATTTTCTAATTGTTTCAAAATAGATTATCAAGCTATTAAAATAAGATTTAAATATATTTTCTAAGAGCAAAGAAAGTCAGAGACTGGTCACAGACCGGGCCGTGGGGGCGTTGACCCCCGAAACTCTCTCCAGGTATACTTTTAATGGTAATCGAAGCTACAATAAGATTTGTGCACGTATTTTCTAATAGGATAAAATGCCAAAGACTGGCTTACCTCTAATGTAATTCCCAGCTTGGCAAGTGCCATTCTGGCATACTCTGGAAAGTTGTTGCATTTTGTTGCTATTCGACCAACATGGACGACATCGGCGACATCGACCAGTTTCTCCCTCAATAGCAACTGTAGTAGCGCTCGCCAGAATAACGTCTCTGTGCCCCCCTGTAATAAGTGATAATTTATGGAGATAAGTGGTATAAAATACCGACGTGATCTGTTTATGACATGATACAAGTCATTGTGTGGGTGAAATGTAGTCAATAAGGGATCGCATTACACTGTATTTGTTTATTTTTCCAAATAATAATTACAGGTACCATCCGACTTACAACCAAGATTGGTTCTGAAGAACCGATCGTAAGTCAAAATGGACGTAAGTTGAACCTTACTACTGAATATCAACATCACACTTTTGTAATGATTTTATTTTATTGTTTTATTTTGATATTTCATTTTTTACTTTACTTTTTGTGCTGTTAGTACTGTATTTTATACTGTAAAGTTTAGGATAAACACTGTGTACAACACAAACACTTGTTCATTTCCAAGAAATTTGGCATAAAAAAATGGTCGTACGTCGAGTGGTTGTACGTTGAGTGGTCGTATGTTGAGCAGGTCATAAGTCGGATGGTAGGTGTATGTAGAGAGCAATATACAACCCGCACATAGAAAGAAACGAATGGCATTTCAGTTCGAATTGGACTGAAACATCATGTGTTTCAATCTCCTATGTGCGAGTTGTGTATTGTAACCACAGGATGTAAATGACTGGTATACAGTGCTGACAAGGTGAAGAATTAGATACATGTTCAACATCTGGGTATCTTTATTGTAGACATTTCACCATCCAGTGGCTTTATCAATACGGTGGACCCCCACTTAACGATAACCTCCCAATGCGACCAATTATGTAAGTGTATTTATGTAAGTGCGTTTGTGCATGTATGTTTGGGGGTCTGAAATGGACTAATCTACTTCACAATATTCCTTATGGGAACAAATTCAGTCAGTACTGGCACCTGAACATACTTCTGGAATGAAAAAATATCGTTAACCGGGGGTCCACTGTACAGGGACATAATGTGAAGACAGAACTATATACAAAAGATGAGGTAATGATTCCATTAGTCTTGGAGTTGGTGAAGAGCACTATAATCTTTAAGTACCAGAAACACAAGCAGGAAGACTGCAGCTTATTTACTGGCATCAGGTGAGAGGTGTAGCAGATGAGGACATTGTCACTGGTAAGTGGGATTCACCAGTGGAAATAAGTCATACCCGAGGGACGGGCCAGGAGCAAGCAAGAAGATTGTGGAGATGTCCTCTGTACCAACATTCCATGATGTTGCAGTGTCTAACAAGTTGTATGAGAATCCTGCCTACCAGTGACAATTCCTTCATCTGCTACACCTCCCTCACCTGACGCCAGTATATAAGCTATGTTGCAGCCCCCTACCAAACTAGCGGTTAAATAGTTAACCTACCGGCCGGCAGTACCACTGGGTACGTCATCAAACCCATTGTGGGGACTGCTGAGCCGGCCTTAGAGCAGTAAGTACCTAAACACCTCACGGTACGCACCGCAGCAGCAAGTACCTAAACACCTCACGGTACGCACCGCAGCAGTAAGTACCAGAACACCTCACGGTACACATCTACTGGCTTTAGAAGCAGTAAGTACCTGAACACCTCACAGTATGCATCTAGGCAGTAGTTACCAGAACACCTAATGGTATACATCTACTGGCCTTAGAGCATTAAGTACCTGAACACCTCACAGTACACATCTACTGGCTTTAGAAGCAGTATGTACCTGAACACCTCAAGGTACGCAGCTAAGCATTAAGTACCTGAACACCTCAAGGTACGCAGCTAAGCAGTAATTACCAGAACACCTTACAGTATAGATCTACTGGCAGTAGAGAATATTCTCCTGCCCATCTTTTGTTATTCTACTGGTTTCTACTGATTTTAGAAGAGCCGCTCACCGCAGCTCACTGAGTCTGATGGCCTCAGTTACTTGACGGCCGCACTCAGTGAGCTTGCAGCATGGTGTTCTGCTAGTAATTCATCGGACCACCTTGCGGTGTGTCAATTGGTCTTGAAGGCGGTAGATAGTAATCACCAGACCATCTTACGGTGTACTTCTACCGGCCTTGGAGAGTATTTACAGGACTACCGGTGATGTCTGCGGACTCACCGCCTACGCTGGTCAACTGTGGGCCGGAGTCATCTGATGCTGTTTTAGTGGGACATTACATGAAGAAAAGGTTGGAGTGCTGCACTGAACTGGGCTAGGACTGTAGTGTTAGACTTAAGCAAGTATGATGGAGTGGAACACTGAGATATGCTACAGGACCGTAATGGAACACTGAGAAGAAAAGGGTGTCGTGTGACACTGAAGATGGCCTGGTTGTAGTGTACATTGAATAGTATCATGTGACTGGCCTCTCGAAAGACGCTACGTCGATAGTGAGTGTGTCGCAGAGACAAGGGTGTCAAGTGTGACACAGTCGAGAAAGGGTGTGGATGACGCAGAGAAAAGGGTGTCGTGTGACACGGAGAGCCAGAGTGTCTGGTGACACAGAGAAAGGGGTGTCAAGGATTGTGAAGGAGCGTCATCACACGGCGAAAAGGGTGTCGAGTGACACGGTGGAGAAGGAGCTTCACAACTCAAATAAGTGTCGTGTGGGACACAGAGCGTCATTATAAGTGTCATGTGAGACACAAAGTTGATCATAATTTATTATTATACAAATGTTATTTATAATTTATTATTTTAGCATAGATATATATATTATTATTTTAAGATGCTAATAATTTATTATTGTAACATATATATATATATTTTAAATACCTCTAGACCAAAGATTGATTTTTATATAATATTAAAGATTAATTTATTTTAATGTTGTATTTATGTATCCCGAACTCTTTATTACAAAATGAGTAAACCTACCATCCTTAAAAATAACTTTTTTTGTAATAAGCTACAATCTTCCTGCCTGTGTTTCAGGTACTTCAAGATTACAGTTCTCTTCACCACCTTCAAGGCTGAGGGACTGATTACCTCATCTTTTGTATACAGTACCACAGTCTTCACATTATATCCTCATATTGTATTAATAAAGCCACTGGATAGTGAAAAATCTACAGTAAAGATATCCAGATGTTGCACGTGTCTAATTTTTCTGTAACCACAGTACAGTGGACCCCCGCATAACGATTACCTCCGAATGTGACCAATTATGTAAGTGTATTTATGTAAGTGCGTTTGTACGTGTATGTTTGGGGGTCTGAAATGGACTAATCTACTTCACAATATTCCTTATGGGAAGAAATTCGGTCAGTACTGGCACCTGAACATACTTCTGGAATGAAAAAAGTTCGTTAACCGGGGGTCCACTGTACTTTTGAAAGTAATGAGGTACACCCCAGAGCTGAAACTTGTTGTTCAGCTACTGAGATGATACAATAACTAGTGTTAAAATGTAACATTTCAGTACAGGAGCTCCTTGACTTACGATATTTTGACTCTATAATGGTGTAAAACCAGTTACTTTTGAGATGAAACTTAAGATAATTACCTAGCATGAAGGCAGCAAGTCCATAACTTGTATTAAGATAAGATAAGATTTCGTTCGGATTTTTAACCCTGGAGGGTTAGCCACCCAGGATAACCCAAGAAAGTCAGTGCGTCATCGAGGACTGTCTAACTTATTTCCATTGTGGTCCTTAATCTTGTCCCCCAGGATGCGACCCACACCAGTCGACTAACACCCAGGTACCTATTTGCTGCTAGGTGAACAGGACAACAGGTGTAAGGAAACGTGTCGGAATTTCCACCCGCCGGGAATCGAACCCGGGCCCTCCGTGTGTGAAGCGGGAGCTTTAGCCACCAGACCACCGGGCCACCATTTCATTTAATTATTTTTTAATACTGGTACAGTTAGTTACAGTAATTATTTGTTTATTCAGTTATTTATTTAGTATATCATTCAAGTTCAACTTACGATATATTTGACTTGGGATAGTTTTTGTCAGAAAGTAGCGCCTGTACTATAAAATAAATAAAGGTGTTTATAACTTACAAAATCCTCCTGAGTAAGTCGTTCCGCTGGTTGACAAGACAACATTCTGCTATTCCGTCCCAGAACAAATTTTTCTCTCTTGAGTATGGAGCTAAGTGGGAAGCCATAGCCTAGGTTTGGGATTTCAGAAGGACATAGTGGATTTAAAGGCAGAGATTCGAGGTCCGCCACTGATCCATGAGTTATGTCTTCAATGTCATCTGGAGGTTTCACGCTCTTTGAACATAGCTCTTTTACTAATTTCGAATCACACAGACACTGCCCATGATATTCGAGGTCTCCATCTGCAGATCCATGAGATATATCTAGAATATCTGGAGGTTTAAAGTTCTTCACATACCCTGTTTTCACTAATTTTGAATCAAATTCACACTGCCCATCACCCGAGCAACTAGAATTCATATCATAAGGTAAAATGACAGCGTCATTTTGAGAAGTTTGGGAAACAGGTTGTACATAATTCGCTTTTTTTTGGATGAAAACATTCTGAGAAAATTCTTCCTCAATGAGATGGTAACAGCAGCCAACATTGCAAATAAAATCCACTTCAGAATTAGCTAGAAACAATTGCAGACTACTCGAGGCCAGATTACCACACGTGTGTAGGCCAACGAGGCCTATGTGGGAAACGCCTTCTTCCTCAGCAGCTAAATTCTTCAAGCCTAAACCTGACATGCATCCCTCAGCATCCATTGTGTTAGAAACTAAATTTTCACTGTTTATATATTCTTCGCCAGTCTTAGAATAATTTTCAGAATTTAAATTCAACTTTTTTAAGTTTTCAGAAAATTTGTGATCAACTCGTAACCTCTGGTGGACAGAAAGTTCGTAATCAGCTTGCAAACTCTGAGAGGCAACAGGTTTGTTATCGGTTTGCAAATTCTGATAGGCTACTGATTCCCTAGACACTCTCGGAATCTGATTTTCAGCTGGGCGAGTGGTCTCTCCATTAGTAATTTTATTAACCCTATACTCATATGAACCTTCTAAATGATTTTTATCATGAGTAGAACCTTCTAAATTATTTTCCTCATACATAGAACCTTCTATATTACTTTCATCCTCATGTATAGAACTGTCTATATACCTTTCACCACTGACAACAGTTCTGACAATCTCGACCAGATCGGTATCGTCAGTTATGAATTTTGTAAGGCCAATATATTTGCCAAAAGTTCCGCATCTTGAACGCCGGCATTTATTTAAATTTTCCGCCAGGTCGATTTTTCCTCGACTAGCGCTGTTCAACTTTGAGTTTCCCCCTTTCCGTCGAGTCTTTCCTTTCTTTATACTTTTTCCTTCCATTCTGTCTTGTTCTGCTTGCTTGAGCTTCTCCCAGTGCCTCTGAAAAATACAAAATTTATTGTATAAATACAAAACAATCAAAATTTATTTGTATAAAGTTCAGTACAGCATAGGCAGGCCCGGCTTTACAATGCTTCACTTTACAGAACTTTGCTAATGCAGCAGTTTTCAACTATCTATACACATTCTTCATTTATTCAGAATTCCTACAATATATTACTTAAAATACTTTAAAGAAAGTAATGTATGTAATGGGTATGTATTTTTTAGGCCAAGCACTATTGCTTATTTAATGTATGATAGTGTAAACATCATATCAGGCTTTAATATGCATCTGAAAGTGAAAAAAGCTATGATTCACTTGTAAAGCAATTTTTGCTTTACAACAGTAGCTGGAAGTGAGCCTTACATTAGCCCAGAACCTAACCTGCTGTACAAGTGGGGCCCTACAGTAGCCTGGAACCTAACCTGCTGCATAAGCAGGGTGCTACAGTAGCCTGGAACCTAACCTGCTGCATAAGCAGGGTGCTACAGTAGCCTGGAACCTAACCTGCTGTATAAGTAGGGTCCTACACTAGCCTGGAACCTAACCTGCTGTACAAGCGGGGCCCTACGGTAGCCCGAAACCTAACCTGCTGTATAAGCGGGGCCCTACAGTAGCCTGGAACTTAACCTGCTGTATAAGTGGGGCCCTACAGTAGCCTGGAACTTATAGGTACATGTGTTGAAGAAATGACACAAGGAAAGTGTCAATACAGGTTGATTCCAAGGGTCATCACCCCAGCAACCTGGTTACATACATAAGAAATTAGGAACAGGCCTACTGGCCCATGCAGTAAATCCTCAGCTTACAGCCATATTGAGAATCTTTTATATTGTGCCTAATATCATTATTATATGAATTATTTTATTATTTTATTAACACATCAGCCAATTCCCACCAAGGCAGGGTGGCCCAAAAAAGAAAAACTTTCATCATCATTCACTCCATTACTGTTATAAAACTGCAACATTAACACCTCTCCTTCATATTATACACAATTATGAATATTATACACAATTATGAATATTATACACAATTATGAATATTATACACAATTATGAATATTATACACAATTATGAATATTATACACAATTCAGTACTACACAGGTTCTTCTCAAACCCATTAACAAAAACATTTGCGCAACACATTCTGAATGCCACCCAAGGAACAAGCTTTGATAACATGAACAAGCTTTGTTAACATAAGAACACACACGTTCAGGATTACCCCAGTGGCCTCTCACCTGCAGTTTGTTTTTCCGAATCAGGGCTGACGAAGTGTTCGATTTACTCGAGTCAATAGCAACAACATTTAGACCATACTGGAGAGCTAATGTTGAGCTTAGATACCCTCGTCCGCTACCAAGATCCACTATCCACTCAACTTTGCATCCTAGGGGGTAGAGACAGCACTGTACTTTAATACATAAAGCTGAAACAAGCAATGAGCATAGAAATATAAAAATCTACAGAGTGTAATGCTGCCATAGATGAAAATTATTTAATTTTTTAAAGCTTATACAACTAACTTCGAGATATTTGAAGATAATCCAACTCTGCTTTGAAACTCTCTAAACCGAAATTTCAATTGTATATCTGTAGGTGTGTGAGCTGGGTAATATTCTGTGAAGGGATTCAGGGAAACTGGTTAGCCAGACTTGAGTCCTGGAGGTGCGAAGTACAATGCCTTCACTTTAACCCTTTGACTGTCGCAGGCCCCTTTCTGAAACTGTCATTCTATGTCGCAAAAGTTTTGGAAAAAAAAAAATTATTTTTTCTTATGAAATGATAGAGAATCTTTTCCCGATGGTAATGACACCAAAAGTACGAAATTTGGTCGAAAACTCACGGAATTATGCTCCCGCAGAGTTAGCGGTCTCGGCAACATACATGCATCAGCGATTTCGCTAACTTTGAGCCCTGTTTTTGGCCAGTTCTGTTGTTCCAGTTGGCCAAACTCATAGCTATTTCTTTAGAAATCCATTTTTTCTATCAGTTGAGTACAAGAAACCGCCCATTTACTGATTTGAACTACCCAATAAAGTGGTCAGAAATTGGCAATTTGGCCAATTTCACGCAAACTAAAAAAGATGCCAATTTCAAAATAGGGTCCAGAATAAACAAGGTAGACATTCTTGGCACTAAAATAACATATCCTCTGTTCATTAGTCACATCTCTAGGCCCCTTTTATATTACTATAGCTTTCTATTTTGATTTTTTATTCATACAAAAAAATACAAAATTTACTGTTATGCAGGCTACTGCATTATTGTAAAAATGGTATAAATAATATCAGTGTACTAGTGAAAGAATATCAGACTCCCCAGTTGAAGTGTATTGGACGTGTGGTGTGATTTGCGTACTCCTGAACATTGGTAAAAATCGAACATTTCTGCTACTTTGAGCTCAATTTCAAGGTCGTTTTCATCATGAAAGTAATGAAAATCATCTCTATTTCTGTAATATGTTTTCCATTTTATCACCTGAGACAATGAAAACGAGAATACAACGATAAATACTATACGAAAATACACCTCAAAGTCGGCATTTTAATCCAAAAAAAAAACGGTCAGTTTTTTTTTTTTCTCATTACGCACTGTGTGCTGCAGGATTTTTTTTATGTGGTGCACACTGACCACACAGACCCATTCTCTCACATGTAGGCCTACCAGCTTTCTCCTGCTTGATTTGAAGCCACTAGAATTTATGCGTATAAATACATCAGAAACAGTGGCGCGTAAGACGTATATATACGTCTTACGCGTATAAATACATCAGAAACAGTGGCTCGTAAGACGTATATATACGGCATAAACAATCAAAGGGTTAAAGGAGGGGTTTGAGATATTTGCTGTTAAGAGTAACATCTAAATTGTCATATCTGACCATCTCTGCCAAGACAGTGATAGTGTGAATGATGGTGATACTGTTTCTTTTTTTTCGGTCACCCTGCTTCAGTGGGAGACAGTCAACATGTTGAAAAAAAAAAGAAGGGCCCGGGTTCGATTCCCGGCAGGGTGGAAACATTTCAACGTGTTTCCTTACATCTGTTGTCCTGTTCACCTAGCAGCAAGTAGGTACCTGGGTGTTAATCAACTAGTTTGGGTCGTGTCCTGGGGGACAAGATTGAGGACCCCAATGGAAATAAGACAGACAGTCCTTGATGACGCACTGACTTTCTTGGGTTATCCTGGGTGGCTAACCCTCCAGGGTTAAAAACCCGAAGAAAATCTTATCTCTTACATTAAAATTAAAAATTTCTAGAGAAAAAAACTGCTTTTATATTTCTGACCGAAGTATAATATGCTGATGTTACGGCAGGATATTTTAATAAATTTTAGCTTAGTTTTGTGGAGAATTAAATCGTCACATTGGACATAGGGGGGTAAGGAAGAGAAATGATAACAGATATACAAGAGAATAAATACCATAAATAAATGATTAGTAAGTTCGTACATTTATTCAGGTACAGATATACATAAATACAGTTACATAAGTTACCATACATAGCAACATATGTGTACATTACCCTCCAGGATAACCCAAGAAAGTCAGACAAGTCTGATCTGGTTAGAGAAGTTAAATTACTGTAACTATCTGATCTAAATAATAATAATAATATTACTCCCACAGAATTCAATGTTTGTACAGAGATGGGTGACAGTTGTTACACAGAGAAAGTTCATAGTTGTGCAGAGCATTCTGGGCAAACCTAAGCCTATAATGGCAATTATTAATTGCTTATGTATAAATACATTAAGATATACAAACAACAAATTTGGGAATTACAAGGAGAACAAACAATTTAAAGTATTAATAGCACTTAAAATTGTACTAATGTAAACTGTACTAATTGTAATTTTTTTTGCTACGTCTCTACTGTATATTTTATTAATTATAAATTTTTGCTACCTCCCATTGTTGTGATAATACATAATTAAAACTGACCACTTGATAACCTGTTTCTGGTTTTAAGAAGTGTGTAAACATTACGATCAGTCGGCAGGAAATGCCCGGCATGTTAGCAGCTTTCTTTATCCTTAACGATACTTTATTTCGTGTAAACATACCAGGGTATGGGTGGGAATTGAACTAATGGGTGGTAAAACTCCAGGCCAGTGCAAGTTCAATCCCCTCCCAAACCCTGGCTACCCTGACAGGGAGTTCCAGATTTTGGGTTCTATTATACACACTGAGTTTTTACAAAAGTTAAAATGCACATGGGGAATGTCATGGAGATTTTTGTGTTTAGTATTATGACTATAAGTTGTGTTGCAGCTATCAGGAAAGCATTTCAGGTTGAGACTGATATTAGAATTTACTGTTCTGTATATGTAGTATGCACAGTAGTAAAAGAATTTACTGTTCTGTATATGTAGTATGCACAGTAGTAAAAGAATTTATTGTTCTGTATATGTAGTATGCACAGTAGTAAGAGTGAATGTTATATATAGTGAGATTTAGGTTTTTGAAGAGTAAGGGGATGTGTTGTCTAGCAGTGGATTGTGTGATCATTCATACTGCAGCTTTATTTTGAGTTATCGTCATCTTACGGTGATTTGCTGTAGTAGATCCCCAGGGACAAATAGCATAGGTGAGGTAGGGATAGATCAGTGAGTAGTATAGTACTTGTAATGCTGTTTGTGGTACATAATAGCGTATCTTTGAGAGGATGCCAACAGTTTTAGACACTTTTTGTTATGTGATGGATATGGGTGTTGAATTTCAAGTTGCTGTCAAGGTGCAGATCTAGAAATTTCCCCTCATTATGTTTAGCAATAAGAGTACAGTGGTACCTTGAGTTACGAACTTAATATGTTCCAGAAGGCTGTTCGAGTGCCGATACCAAACCAATTTGTTCCCATAAGGAATAATCTAAATGAGATTAGTCAGTTTCAGACCCCCAAAAATACACTTCCAAAAGCACTTAGAAAAATACACTTAAATAATTGTCCGAGTTGGGAGCTGTTCAAAATTCGAGATACCACTGTATTGTTAATCATAATATTTAGTTGGATATTATTTGCTCTGCTCCCAAATATAATGTAGAAGGTTTTGTCAATGGTAAGTGTAAGTTTCTTGGTGGTCATCCAGAGTGGTAGCACACTCAGCTCACACAGTGAGGATCATGGCTAGGTGAACATGGACAGCAGGTGTCTTAAGGAAACACATCCTACTGTATCCACCCGTACTGGGGATCAAACCATGGACCTCAGTGTGTGAGGCAAGTGCACTACCAACCCAGCTATGGTTTGCTATATGAAAGGATTACATATGGGTAACTGAGATTTACTGTTTTTCCAGCTAGATTAAAGTATAGCATGGAGAGATTTACAGGGACTTAGAAAGGAAAGAGAAAGAGAGGAAGAAGCAGTAAGAGGGGAGAGGATGTTAAATTTTGAAGGAACCCAATGGAAATAAGTCACTTTGTCTGACTTTTTTGGATTATCCTATGTAATTTACACTATGATAATTGTACTTGTGTGTACCTGTACATAAACAAACTTAAAATCAGAGGTGTAGTGTTGGCACACCTCTGACAAAACAGTGATGGAGTGAATGATGGTGAAAGTGACTTCTTTTTCAGGCCAATCTGTCTTGTTGAAAATTTATTTTTTTCAACAAACCCACTGAGGCAGGATGACCTAAAATGAAAAAAGTTTCTCTTTTTATATTTAATAATATATATACAAAAGAAGAGATTACTAGCACCTTGCTCCTGGTATTTTAGTCGCCTCTTACGACACACACGGCTTACGGAGGAAGAATTCTGTTCCACTTCCCCATGGAGGAAAAGTTATATATCTGGACAATAATATGTAAGGTAGAGCTGACCTTTAGCAAGCTGAGCCACCACCCGACTCATGACCTCCACTTCGTGTGTCTTCTTCTCCGACATTATTCCTTTAATTTTCAGTGTCGTGACATCGCTGGAGCCGTACAGTGCAAAAACCTATAAAAAAATGAATAATTACTATTATAAACAAAACAATACTCTTATACCCCATTGCTATTTTACATCGTAGTGGAGGTATAGCAAGACCCCTGTATCAGTGGCTCCGGTATCCGTGGCTTCAGTTATCCAGCGTTTACTCTGGCCCCAAAATAACCCATAATTTTGATTAATAATGGCCCCAAAGCACAAAAGTAGTGATGGCAGTTTTTCAATGCCTAAGAGAAGCTGTGAAGTGCTTCCATCAGTAAAAAAGTGATAATTCTCTACTTAGTGTGCATAATTTATCAATTAAGCTTTAAGTTTATCATAATTTATTACAGTAGACCTTCATATTACACAGTAGTTACGTTCCTGAAAATGCCGTGTTATACAAATCCATGTTGTATAAACTGAAGAACTTATGGGGGGATAGGGTTACGTTCCTGGGAGCCCTAAAAAAGGCAAACAACTTTTTTTTTTTTTAGACCTCCAGATCTTACAAAAATAAAAGTGAATATGTAATTGTAGTTCATTGTTGTGATGTATAATGTTGTTTTTACTGCTTAAGACTACAGATGCAACAGATATAATGTTTACCTTAAATTGTGGTTGCTGGTGTATGTCAGTGATTGTGAAGACAGCAGAGACATATGGCGTGGCCTTACTGGGCTGAGGTGGATGGTTGTTGATTGTTGGCAGAAGTGGATGGTTGACATTCTGTTACTAAAGTTGATGTTAAAGAATTAACCACAGAAGGCCATAACTTTCCCCAGCCTCCATTTAATGTTGATCGGGGCACTTCATTCCTTGCACATCTAGCATACCTGATGGCATCTGCAATGTTAAATTTATTCCAGAAGCTTGGTACTGCCAAGTTGGAGTCAGAGTCCATTGATGCAGCTAGTTTTTTCATCACTTTTCTTGTTTAGTTACACTTGAATAACTTAACTCCCCGATCCAGTGGTTGTATTAAATATGTTGTATTTGGAGGTAAAAATACAACTTATATATGTGGGTCACATATAAATTTCTTCCCCTCCCGCAAACCGAACCGTGATAAGTTAATTTTACAAAGTGGTGTATAAAATTATGCTGCAATTTTTCAATAGTGTAATAACCAAAATGTGCAAAATAAATCCATGTAATATGAGGGTAATATGATTTATCAACTAATCTTTAAGTTTATCACAAGTTTCGTATGGTGAAAGTTTTGATAAACTTAAGATTATTACCCAGTATGAGGTGGCAAGTCCAGAACTTTTTTTATTTATTAACACATTACCCATTTCCCACCAAGGCAGGGTAACCAGAAAATAGAAGAAGAACTCTCATAATCATTCACTCCATCACTGTCATGCCAGAGGTGTGTTTGCACTACAGTTATAAAACTGCAACATTAACATCCCTCCTTCAGTGTGTAGACATTGTACTTCCCACCTCCAGGACTCAAGTCCAGCTAACTGGTTTCCCTGAATCCTTTCGTAAATGCTACTTTGACCACACTCCAACAGCACATTGTCATAAAAACCATTCACCACCACTCGCTCCTACCTAACACGCTTGCTTGAAGTCCAAGCCCATGTACACAAAACCTCCTGTACCCCCTCCCTCCAACTTTACCTCCCACTATGAACGATGGTGAGGTAAGATATATATATATATATGATGAAAAAACATTAAAATTAGTTGATAATTGTACTGCCTAACTACAAATATATTTATCATCTGATGCACTGAGAAAAGATGCAAAATGGTATGCAATGATGCAATGGCAAATTATGTTAAGATGCAATATTTGGTTTATTGCATTTTATTGCAAAGATGTTTCGTCCACTGGTGGATGAAATGTGTTTTTAATAAACAGTCATAAAAATCACACTGTACTTAAACCTTTTGGTAAAAAAAGTATGACAAAAACAATATACCAGATAATATAACATATCACCTCCTGCAGAGAGGTGGTGACGCCCAGTGAGGGTAAACTGTGGTCATGTACGGCTTTTAGGAATGAGATGAGGTTGCAGGTGGACAGATTAAAGTCTTTGGAGGTGTCCGTATCGCCTGAAAATAGAAGAATAATAAACTGGACTGCCAGAAATGTAAATTCCCAATTTTTAAAGATATCAGAGGTTGCAGATAGACTTGACTATTACATGTTAGTATTAAATACAAAAAAAAAAATGATACAGTGTAACCTTGGTATGCGACCTTAATTCATTCCAGAAGGCTGTTCGATTATTATTATTATAATAAAAAAAGAAGCGCTAAGCCACAAGGACTATACAGCGAAGGCTGTTCGAGTGCCGCTCCATCTGAGTATCGAGCAAGTTCTTCCCAACCTATTTTCTGTTTGGTTGGCTGTTATCACTAATCATCATAAGCCCCATGATAACTCATTTATACAAATAATACAAAAAACACCAAAAAATGCGAAGAAACACAAAATAGTTTACAGTGAAGTTCTGGCAGGTTGTATTTGTTTGGTCGAGTGCTGAGCTTTGTTCGAGTAGGGAGTTGGTCATATACCGAGGTTCCACTGTAGTATATTGTACTGGAGTGATAGAAATTTTGGTCTCAGTTTTTACTGACATCCAATTTAAACTCTACAAAAATACAGTAAATTCTCGAATTAACGGACAAATAGAGGGAAGGGAGTGGATGGCCAGTGGAAGTGACTGTGGATAGAGCTGGCATTATACTACCATGACTGTAACAATAACTGACAATTCTGTAATGATTATTTAGTCAAATTAAGCACTATACAATAGAGCAGGGGTGGGTCTTAAGGTCACACATGGCCTTCTAGGGCATTAAGTGTGACCTGAATGAATTATTTTTCCTGAAGCTATTATACAATTTCGTATTTTTTACAAAATAACCAACATTTTGCAGTATATCTAATTAAAATTTCTTGAATGGGGGCCTTATTACATTACAGCTAACTTCACTGTGGTCTTCCAACATACACTGGGTTAATTCTGTAACCAGAAGATTTTTTCTTCTGAATCTACTGACCCAACGGACTTCGTCCTGTATTTCTGAAGTTCACTAAATTGAGGATTTGGTGTAGTAATTTGACTCAGTAGGTGTGTGTGGTTGAACTGGGACTGGGATTCAATCCCTAATATCTAGAAATGTTGGTCATAATAACAATAAGTTTATTTTAACATGATGCATGTTTGTACAAAGGAGTGTAACAATTTGGTGACCATGCCAAAAGCCCCTTTATATGCAGAGAATTTTGGGCAAACCAAAGACTAACTTAAGATTAACAAGGTAATAACAGTGCAGTAATTTTACACAGTCATTAGGTGATTTACAGTGAATAGAAGAAAATTGAATAAAGTCTCTCATCACTTAACGACAGAGTTCCGTTCCTAAGGTCACGTAGGTAAACAAATTTGTTGGTTTAGAAAGACACGTAAGCAAACACTATAACATATTTATTAGAAAACGTTTCGGTCCTGGGACCTTGATCACTTCTAGACGTGATCAAGTCCCAGGACCGAAACGTTTTCTAATAAATATGTTATAGTGTTTGCTTACGTGTCTTTCTAAACCAACTTGTCGGTATTTATTACCAAGGTTTATACCAAACAAATTTGTCACTAACTGAGGAGCATACTAATGTCACCTTTGCACTATTTATAACATTTTTAGTGTATTTTTAAATGTTTATACAGTATTGTACTATATAATGTAATAAACATTTTAGAGGACATCAGCTTTAATATACATTATTTAGGTACGCATACTGGTCAGAGAGCCCGTGGAAAGTCCGAGGTGTCGGCAAACAAATACGTCGCTAAGTGAGAAGAGGCTATATCCAACTAGTTCACGCTCTACGGTTTTGGTAAGTTTGGTAGAGAATAATTACGGTTTTGATGTAGCATATAAAAATACAGTACAGTATTACAGTTTAGCACAATTTAAAACAATGAAGTTGAAAGAATTTTGAGTTTGAAGCAGTGAGTAAATAATTAAGCAATCATCAAGCACAATATACAATAATGAAACTGAAAGAATTTTAAGTTCGAAGTAAATGGCGAAATATTGTTGCAGTCTTAAATTATTAAGGAGTTTTATGAGTGACTGGCAGGTGTTAAGTGTAGTGTTTTGTTAATTTTGGTTGATGAGGTAATTTCTAAGTAGGGTCTTAAATTGATTTGCAGGCAGGGCCCTTTAGTGTATTCTGGCAATCAATTCCAGATCTTCAGGCCCTTCATGTGCCTAGCATTTTTGCACAGGGAGAGATGGACACGAGGGATATCAAATAGTGATTTGTGCGTTATGCCTATGTGTTCTGTTGTAGTTATCAAGGAGGAGTTTGAGAAGAGGGTTAATATTTGAGTATAATGTTGTGTGAATGTAGTAGGCACAATAATTGTGAACACTGTCAGTGTTCACCTAGCAGTAAGTAGGTACCTGGGTGTTAGTCACTTGACACCTGCTGTCACTGTTCACCTAGCAGTGAACAGGTTTTCATACAGTACTCACCTAACTGTGGTTGCAGGGATCAAGTCATAGCTCCTTGCCCTTGTGTGTGGCATATGTGGAGTATGTTACACATACTCGACATATGTCACATGCCCATATGGGCACACCCTCCCGGACAGGCTCCCATATTACGTTCGTACCGTATTAACTCAGTACGAACAGGTGCACAGGCCACTAGACTACACATATGTTTGTAATAGTGTGTGATATAATACATGTACTGTTTATTTCTATCAGTACATGATACAACTTATACAGATCATAGCTGTTATCAATGACATACTATATATAAAGTCCCTGGTTATGTAGAGCATTTCCCACAACTTAGGTTAATTCTGTCCCCAGGATGCCACCCACACCAATCACCTAATGTCCAGGTACCTACTTACTGCTAGGTGAACACTGACAGCAAGTATACCTATTCAATTCTGGAAAAAAAATTTCAACTGAATCTGCAAAAACAAAAAATTGCACGATTCACAACAGATTACGAGATAAAAATTCCACCAGCGACCAATTTACCATCGCTGTCAAATGCAAACGAGGCGGAGGGTAGAACGAGCAGTTCGTGATGGGATAGACGGAGGAGGTCACTCTGCAGCGGCGGCGGCAGGAGACTATCCCAGTGGTCGGAGGTCAGGTAGTCGACCATGTGGCACCCGGCCACACTTACCAGCGGGCCCAAGAACTTTGCGACTCTGGTCAACGCCTGGTTGATGTTCTCCCTCGATGCCATCTGCCGAAATAATCAAATTAGTCGATAGCTAAAAAAAATATATTTACTATATTAATTATACTAATTATAATTTTTATTTTGTATTATAATTATTTATAATTATTTATTCTTTATTTTTAATATTATAATTACTATTCCCCTCAAGGACGGTTCCTTGATGTTGGTGAGGGGCTCTTGATTTAGGGAATTGTATCTGTGCTCCAGTTCCCCAAATTAAGCCTGAATGCCTTCCACATCCCCCCCCAGGCGCTGTATAATCCTCCAGGTTTAGCGCTTCCCCCTTGATTATAATAATATAATTACTATTACTAATTTTATTAATATTTTTATTATTATTATTATTATTATTATTATTATTATTATTATTATTATTATTATTGTCGCAGACGAAACAATGTTATATTAATCCAGGTAAATCCTGGAGGCTGGTAAGGGCTCTTGATCCAGGGAACGGGAGCTGTGCTCTCCTTCCTCGGATCAAACCTCCTCGCCTCAAAGTCCACCCCCCTCCAAGAAGCACAGTATGACCCCCGACGAGTTTAGCGCTCCCCCGTAGCCATCTCAGGATAAACGAAAACCGTGACTACTTAAAGGGTGGAGCGCTAAACCCGTAGGAATTTCCCTCAGGGGAGGCAGGGTGCTCGACCCCAGCAACCACAAATAGGCGACTACAGGGAGGCAATTAGGCCGGATCCAGGGGGATAAATCCACATCCTTGGATCAAGAGCCCTCACCACCATCAAGGGATACCCCTCAAGGAGGTATATACACCCTGACAGGTATACCTGTCGGTCTATATAGTTGGAATTAACGTAAAAATTAATAAAAAAAATTTATCTTACTACAGAAAGTTGTTATTGTTGGGTCTTATGGGTTGTTGCTGGACGAGGAGCCGCAGGAACTTTACCGTAGTTGTAAGTAGGTACCTGGGTGTTAGTTACCTTACACCTGCTGTCAGTGTTCACCTAGCAGTAAGTAGGTACCTGGGTGTTAGTTACCTTACACCTGCTGTCAGTGTTTACCTAGCAGTAAGTAGGTACCAGGGTGTTAGTTACCTTACACCTGCTGTCAGTGTTCACCTAGCAGTAAGTAGGTACCTGGGTGTTAGTTACCTTACACCTGCTGTCAGTGTTCACCTAGCAGTAAGTAGGTACCTGGGTGTTAGTTACCTTTCACCTGCTGTCAGTGTTTACCTAGCAGTAAGTAGGTACCAGGGTGTTAGTTACCTTACACCTGCTGTCAGTGTTCACCTAGCAGTAAGTAGGTACCTGGGTGTTAGTTACCTTACACCTGCTGTCAGTGTTCACCTAGCAATAAGTAGGTACCTGGGTGTTAGTTACCTTACACCTGCTGTCAGTGTTTACCTAGCAGTAAGTAGGTACCTGGGTGTTAGTTACCTTACACCTGCTGTCAGTGTTCACCTAGCAGTAAGTAGGTACCTGGGTGTTAGTTACCTTACACCTGCTGTCAGTGTTCACCTAGCAGTAAGTAGGTACCTGGGTGTTAGTCACCTTACACCTGCTGTCAGTGTTTACCTAGCAGTAAGTAGGTACCTGGATGTTAGTAGACTGGTGTGAGTCACATCCTGGGTGTTAGTGGACTGGTGTGGGTCACATCCTGGGTGTTAGTGGACTGGTGTGAGTCACATCCTGGGTGTTAGTGGACTGGTGTGAGTCACATCCTGGGTGTTAGTGGACTGGTGTGAGTCACATCCTGGGTGTTAGTGGACTGGTGTGAGTCACATCCTGGGTGTTAGTGGACTGGTGTGGGTCACATCCTGGGTGTTAGTGGACTGGTGTGGGTCACATCCTGGGACAAAACTGACCTAATTTGCGGGAAATGCTCAGCATAACAAGGGACTTTCTATATAGTAGTATGTCACTGATGTCAGCTATGATCTGTATACCTTGTACATGTACTTGTATACCTTGTACATGTACTTGTATACCTTGTACATGTACTTGCATACCTTGTACATGTACTTGTATACCTTGTACATGTAGTTTTATACCTTGTACATGTACTTGTATACCTTGTACATGTACTTGTATACCTTGTACATGTACTTGTATACCTTGTACATGGCAATATAAACACAAATGCAGTATAATGTGATCCTTTATTGACTACGTTTCGCCCACACAGTGGGCTTTTTCAAGTCACAAACAGAACTACCTGGGGTGGAAGGAACGCGAGTATTTATAGTCCGGCTGAGGTCAGGTGAAGAATGCTGCATCTGATGATGTACCGAGTTGGGTTGTAGAGTCTAAAAACTTGGGTAGCTTGGAAAGGAGACTGGACAAGTTTGTGAGCAGACCTTCTACAGTGTTCTTATGTGGGATAGCGATGAAGAAGTTTCTTGGCAAGTGGTTCAGCTATGTTATAGAAGCCACTATTCTGGTTGAAGTTGTCGGATATAGAAATAAGTGATGATTCCAGGATTCTTCGGTATTGAGTTGTCTTCTGTGGCGATAAGTCTTGAGTTTCTGTAGTTTATCAAGTGGTTGTGTGAATTACGGTGTTGTACGCAGGCATTCCTTGTGTCGTCAGACCTGCTTGCGTATTGGTGTTCTGAAATACGTGTTTGGAGGTCCCTTGATGTTTCGCCCACGTATAACTTGTTGCAGTCATTACAAGGGATTATGTATACCCCTGCAGAGGATGGAGGCTTGTCCTGCCTACTACTGGTGATGTCCTTGATGGTCGTGGTTGTGGAGGTAGATACTTGGAATGATGTTTTGGCAAAGATGTTGGAAACATGTTTGGCAATGGAGTTGGTGGGAAGGACTATGTATCTCTTCTCGGCAGTGTCTTCTCTGGGTGTGTTGAAGATGTTTAGTGCTCGCCGTCTGCAGTCTCTGATGAAGTGACGAGGATAGTGGAGTTTGGAAAATACCTGTTCAATTATAGTGCATTCTTCCTCAAGGAACTCGTTGCTGCAGATTCTGAGTGCACGCAGGAAGAAGCCTATAATTACACCACGTTTGGTTTTGGTGTCGTGGTGAGAGTAGAAGTGGAGAAGATCGTTTTGGTTGGTGGGTTTTCGATAGACTTTAAAACGAAGTTCGTGGTCAGCTTTGCAGAGTAGAACATCAAGGAAAGGAAGAGTGTTGTCGACCTCTTCTTCAAGTGTGAACTGGATTGAAGGCTCGACCTGGTTGAGCTTGTCTTGGAGAGCTTGAACGTTGAAGCGTTTAGGAGTTATGAGGAGAATGTCGTCAACATAACGGAGCCAGGTGACAGACGAAGGAATAATGGTGGAGAAACGTTCGGCTTCTAGATGTTCCATGTATAGGTTCGCTAGGACTGCACTGAGTGGCGAACCCATGGGTAGTCCAAAAGTCTGCTGAAAGAGGTGATTTTCAAAAGAGAAACACGTAAAGCCAACACATAGTTCAACCAGGTCGATGAAGTCGCTGGCTGGAATGGGAAGATCAAGTGAATCGTCAATTTTCTTGCGCAAGAGATCGATGGCTTGTTTAGTAGGTACTTTAGTGAATAGGGAAGTCACGTCAAGGCTGGAAAGTTTCTTGTTCCTGATGTTGATGTTGCGAATGCGATTGAGAAGATCACCTGAGTGTTTGACATGTGCTGGACTGATAGTGCCCAAGAGTTTCGAGAGGTGTTTGGCGAGAATTCCTGAGAGCTTGTGGGGAGCACTGCCTATTCCCGAGGATATGGGCCTCAGTGGGATACCAGGCTTGTGAGTCTTTGGCAGGCCGTACATTCTGGCAGGTCTGGGGTTGCTGGGCATGGTGTGCAGAAGTTTCTTCCCTTGTTCTGAGCTCCTCAGAATGCGGCGAGTCCTTTGAAGAAAAGTTTTAGTAAGGTTGTCCACTTGGTTAGTTGTGAGAGGTTTGTAGGTATCTGGGTCATTAAGTAGATTGAGCATTTTGTTCCTGTAATCGTCAGTGTTCATGATAACAACACCACCTCCTTTATCAGCGGTGGTGACCCTGATGGTCGTGTCTTCTGCTAAACCTTTGAGTGCATTGATGTAACGTCGGGGTATGACTGGGGAGCTGCGTGTTGAGATGGCTGCTGAGATGATGCCTTGAAGATAGCCTTTTTGGAAGTCGGAGTCATTGTGTCTGTAGTTTTTGGCGATGAAATTGAGGTCTTGTTTTGGTTTCGTAATTCCTGAAATTATTCAAAATCTTTCATCTCGTCCACTGTCAACCACAGAAACTGAAGCCCTCAGCTTAGGCCTCAAATTCGCAACAGGAATTACGAAACCAAAACAAGACCTCAATTTCATCGCCAAAAACTACAGACACAATGACTCCGACTTCCAAAAAGGCTATCCTCAAGGCATCATCTCAGCAGCCATCTCAACACGCAGCTCCCCAGTCATACCCCGACGTTACATCAATGCACTCAAAGGTTTAGCAGAAGACACGACCATCAGGGTCACCACCGCTGATAAAGGAGGTGGTGTTGTTATCATGAACACTGACGATTACAGGAACAAAATGCTCAATCTACTTAATGACCCAGATACCTACAAACCTCTCACAACTAACCAAGTGGACAACCTTACTAAAACTTTTCTTCAAAGGACTCGCCGCATTCTGAGGAGCTCAGAACAAGGGAAGAAACTTCTGCACACCATGCCCAGCAACCCCAGACCTGCCAGAATGTACGGCCTGCCAAAGACTCACAAGCCTGGTATCCCACTGAGGCCCATATCCTCGGGAATAGGCAGTGCTCCCCACAAGCTCTCAGGAATTCTCGCCAAACACCTCTCGAAACTCTTGGGCACTATCAGTCCAGCACATGTCAAACACTCAGGTGATCTTCTCAATCGCATTCGCAACATCAACATCAGGAACAAGAAACTTTCCAGCCTTGACGTGACTTCCCTATTCACTAAAGTACCTACTAAACAAGCCATCGATCTCTTGCGCAAGAAAATTGACGATTCACTTGATCTTCCCATTCCAGCCAGCGACTTCATCGACCTGGTTGAACTATGTGTTGGCTTTACGTGTTTCTCTTTTGAAAATCACCTCTTTCAGCAGACTTTTGGACTACCCATGGGTTCGCCACTCAGTGCAGTCCTAGCGAACCTATACATGGAACATCTAGAAGCCGAACGTTTCTCCACCATTATTCCTTCGTCTGTCACCTGGCTCCGTTATGTTGACGACATTCTCCTCATAACTCCTAAACGCTTCAACGTTCAAGCTCTCCAAGACAAGCTCAACCAGGTCGAGCCTTCAATCCAGTTCACACTTGAAGAAGAGGTCGACAACACTCTTCCTTTCCTTGATGTTCTACTCTGCAAAGCTGACCACGAACTTCGTTTTAAAGTCTATCGAAAACCCACCAACCAAAACGATCTTCTCCACTTCTACTCTCACCACGACACCAAAACCAAACGTGGTGTAATTATAGGCTTCTTCCTGCGTGCACTCAGAATCTGCAGCAACGAGTTCCTTGAGGAAGAATGCACTATAATTGAACAGGTATTTTCCAAACTCCACTATCCTCGTCACTTCATCAGAGACTGCAGACGGCGAGCACTAAACATCTTCAACACACCCAGAGAAGACACTGCCGAGAAGAGATACATAGTCCTTCCCACCAACTCCATTGCCAAACATGTTTCCAACATCTTTGCCAAAACATCATTCCAAGTATCTACCTCCACAACCACGACCATCAAGGACATCACCAGTAGTAGGCAGGACAAGCCTCCATCCTCTGCAGGGGTATACATAATCCCTTGTAATGACTGCCAAAACTTGTATACCTTGTACATGTACTTGTATACCTTGTCCTCATCATAGGTAGAGGTTGTTTTGATAAGGACCTGCCTCGCATGGGCCAGTAGGCCTTCTACAGTGTTCCTCCATTCTTATGTTCTTATGACATTCCTCAGGTCACGTGCGTCACATCTCACTCTCCGCCTATATATATAATGTCTTTCTACCTCTGTATGTTAGAAGTGATCAAGGTCCCAGGACCGAAACGTTTTCTAATAAATATGTTATAGTGTTTGCTTACGTGTCTTTCTAAACCAATTTGTCGGTATTTATTACCAAGGTTTATACCATGTACTTGTATACCTTGTACATGTACTTGTATACCTAGTACATGTACTTGTATACCTTGTACATGTACTTGTATACCTTGTACATGTACTTGAATACCTTGTACATGTACTTGTATACCTTGTACATGTACTTGTATACCTTGTACATGTACTTGTATACTTGGTACATGTATTTGTATACTTGGTACATGTACTTGTATACTTGGTACATGTACTTGCATACCTTGTACATGTACTTGTATACCTTGTACATGTACTTGTATACATGGTACATGTACTTGTATACCTGGCACATATATACCTTGTACTTGTAATAAATAAAGATAATAATAGTATGTAAGGTGTTATTGTTGAGTTTGACTCAGGTTTTGGTGACCCTTAACAACATAAAGTTACGGTGATGCTTCTGACTGGTCCTATAAACCATAAACAACGATCATTGCTGGAAGTACTAGTTGTGCTCCAGCTGTCGTCGGGTGTGGACGTGTCTGTCTCTCTGTCGCCTCAGTGTCAGTGATAAATTTCCCCCGTTCTTTCTGGGACACTTGTCCTTATATATTTTGTGAACCTGGTCATCAGATTACTTTTAGCCAGCTTCTGGGGGCTTGGTGAAGGGTTTTTGATCCAGGGAACTGCAGCTGGCTCCGTTTCCTTGGAACAAACAGGATTATCTCTCATTTCCCAGGGGATATATGACAAAAAATTATTTGTGGAAATGTCACTGACTTTTTTTAGGGGTATCATCCGGGGTATTTTACACTGTAATCCCTGTGGGTTTAGCGCTTACTTATGATTACAATAATTTATACTTATGTGTACCTGTGCCTAAATATAGTTTTTTATTAAATTAGGCGAAATTTTAGGTAATATTGCATATTGATCCTCGACGTTAGTTTAATATGTTTATTATGCACCCCATACCCATCCTGTGGGTGGTAGTCACCACATACCCATCCTGTGGGTGGTAGTCACCCCATGCCCATCCTGTGGGTGGTAGTCACCCCATACCCATCCTGTGGGTGGTAGTCACCCCATACCCATCCTGTGGGTGGTAGTCACCCCATGCCCATCCTGTGGGTGGTAGTCACCCCATACCCATCCTGTGGGTGGTAGTCACCCCATACCCATCCTGTGGGTGGTAGTCACCCCATACCCATCCTGTGGGTGGTAGTCACCCCATACCCATCCTGTGGGTGGTAGTCACCACATACCCATCCTGTGGGTGGTAGTCACCCCATACCCATCCTGTGGGTGGTAGTCACCCCATACCCATCCTGTGGGTGGTAGTCACCCCATACCCATCCTGTGGGTGGTAGTCACCCCATACCCATCCTGTGGGTGGTAGTCACCCCATACCCATCCTGTGGGTGGTAGTCACCCCATGCCCATCCTGTGGGTGGTAGTCACCCCATGCCCATCCTGTGGGTGGTAGTCACCCCATACCCATCCTGTGGGTGGTAGTCACCCCATACCCATCCTGTGGGTGGTAGTCACCCCATACCCATCCTGTGGGTGGTAGTCACCCCATACCCATCCTGTGGGTGGTAGTCACCCCATACCCATCCTGTGGGCGGTAGTCACCCCATACCCATCCTGTGGGTGGTAGTCACCCCATACCCATCCTGTGGGTGGTAGTCACCCCATACCCATCCTGTGGGTGGTAGTCACCCCATACCCATCCTGTGGGTGGTAGTCACCCCATACCCATCCTGTGGGTGGTAGTCACCCCATACCCATCCTGTGGGTGGTAGTCACCCCATACCCATCCTGTGGGTGGTAGTCACCCCATACCCATCCTGTGGGTGGTAGTCACCCCATACCCATCCTGTGGGTGGTAGTCACCCCATGCCCATCCTGTGGGCGGTAGTCACCCCATGCCCATCCTGTGGGTGGTAGTCACCCCATACCCATCCTGTGGGTGGTAGTCACCCCATACCCATCCTGTGGGTGGTAGTCACCCCATACCCATCCTGTGGGTGGTAGTCACCCCATACCCATCCTGTGGGTGGTAGTCACCCCATACCCATCCTGTGGGTGGTAGTCACCCCATACCCATCCTGTGGGTGGTAGTCATCCCATACCCATCCTGTGGGTGGTAGTCACCCCATACCCATCCTGTGGGTGGTAGTCACCCCATACCCATCCTGTGGGTGGTAGTCACCCCATACCCATCCTGTGGGTGGTAGTCACCCCATACCCATCCTGTGGGTGGTAGTCACCCCATACCCATCCTGTGGGTGGTAGTCACCCCATACCCATCCTGTGGGTGGTAGTCACCCCATACCCATCCTGTGGGTGGTAGTCACCCCATACCCATCCTGTGGGTGGTAGTCACCCCATACCCATCCTGTGGGTGGTAGTCACCCCATACCCATCCTGTGGGTGGTAGTCACCCCATACCCATCCTGTGGGTGGTAGTCACCCCATACCCATCCTGTGGGTGGTAGTCACCCCATACCCATCCTGTGGGTGGTAGTCACCCCATACCCATCCTGTGGGTGGTAGTCACCCCATACCCATCCTGTGGGTGGTAGTCACCCCATACCCATCCTGTGGGCGGTAGTCACCCCATACCCATCCTGTGGGTGGTAGTCACCCCATACCCATCCTGTGGGTGGTAGTCACCCCATACCCATCCTGTGGGTGGTAGTCACCCCATACCCATCCTGTGGGTGGTAGTCACCCCATACCCATCCTGTGGGTGGTAGTCACCCCATACCCATCCTGTGGGTGGTAGTCACCCCATACCCATCCTGTGGGTGGTAGTCACCACATACCCATCCTGTGGGTGGTAGTCACCACATACCCATCCTGTGGGTGGTAGTCACCACATACCCATCCTGTGGGTGGTAGTCACCCCATACCCATCCTGTGGGCGGTAGTCACCCCATACCCATCCTGTGGGTGGTAGTCACCACATACCCATCCTGTGGGTGGTAGTCACCCCATACCCATCCTGTGGGTGGTAGTCACCACATACCCATCCTGTGGGTGGTAGTCACCCCATACCCATCCTGTGGGCGGTAGTCACCCCATACCCATCCTGTGGGCGGTAGTCACCCCATACCCATCCTGTGGGCGGTAGTCACCCCATACCCATCCTGTGGGCGGTAGTCACCCCATACCCATCCTGTGGGTGGTAGTCACCCCATACCCATCCTGTGGGTGGTAGTCACCCCATACCCATCCTGTGGGTGGTAGTCACCCCATACCCATCCTGTGGGTGGTAGTCACCCCATACCCATCCTGTGGGCGGTAGTCACCCCATACCCATCCTGTGGGCGGTAGTCACCACATACCCATCCTGTGGGTGGTAGTCACCACATACCCATCCTGTGGGTGGTAGTCACCCCATACCCATCCTGTGGGTGGTAGTCACCCCATACCCATCCTGTGGGTGGTAGTCACCCCATACCCATCCTGTGGGTGGTAGTCACCCCATACCCATCCTGTGGGTGGTAGTCACCCCATACCCATCCTGTAGGTGGTAGTCACCCCATACCCATCCTGTGGGTGGTAGTCACCCCATACCCATCCTGTGGGTGGTAGTCACCCCATACCCATCCTGTGGGTGGTAGTCACCCCATACCCATCCTGTGGGTGGTAGTCACCCCATACCCATCCTGTGGGTGGTAGTCACCCCATACCCATCCTGTGGGTGGTAGTCACCCCATACCCATCCTGTGGGTGGTAGTCACCCCATACCCATCCTGTGGGTGGTAGTCACCCCATACCCATCCTGTGGGTGGTAGTCACCCCATACCCATCCTGTGGGTGGTAGTCACCCCATACCCATCCTGTGGGTGGTAGTCACCCCATACCCATCCTGTGGGTGGTAGTCACCCCATACCCATCCTGTGGGTGGTAGTCACCCCATACCCATCCTGTGGGTGGTAGTCACCCCATACCCATCCTGTGGGTGGTAGTCACCCCATACCCATCCTGTGGGTGGTAGTCACCCCATACCCATCCTGTGGGTGGTAGTCACCCCATACCCATCCTGTGGGTGGTAGTCACCCCATGCCCATCCTGTGGGCGGTAGTCACCCCATGCCCATCCTGTGGGCGGTAGTCACCCCATGCCCATCCTGTGGGCGGTAGTCACCCCATGCCCATCCTGTGGGCGGTAGTCACCCCATACCCATCCTTTGGGCGGTAGTCACCCCATACCCATCCTGTGGGCGGTAGTCACCCCATACCCATCCTGTGGGCGGTAGTCACCACATACCCATCCTGTGGGCCGTCGTCACCCCATACCCATCCTGTGGGTGGTAGTCACCACATGCCCATCCTGTGGGCGGTAGTCAAAAGATTACAGAGGTACATAATTGGTCCAGGGACTGGACTCCAAAGTTTTGATAGCTGAGCAAGTTACAGAGGTAATGAACTCACAATTTACAAAGGTAATGAACTCACAATTTACAAAGGTAATGAACTCCAGGTAGGTCTGGTCACCATCATGACAAGTTACAAAGGTATTTACAGATTGCAGAGTTACGTAATGGGTCCAGGGACCGGGCCCCCAAAGTTTTGATAGCTGAACTAGGTGCAAGGTAATGAACTCACAAGTTACAAAGGTAATGAATCCTGTAAGAATGGTTACTTGCGTTTATACATGGTTGCAATCATGAACAAATTATAGAGTAATGAGTAATTTACACTTCCACACCCGGTCACAACTGTAATAAGTTATGACGGAATTCCTGCATTTTTTTTTATATTTTTGTGCTTAAAATCTGTATATTCCATGAAATATATACCTTTTTTCTTGTGCAAATTCTTACTTTGGGAAATATTAGCAAAAAAACATAGTTCATCTCCATAGTTTGATTTTTTGTGAATGCAACTGAAAAAGTACGTGTATAATGGGGCAGCACGTTGAAAGGCCTCCATAGCATGTGCTACGGAATTCTGGATGAACTTTTTCGACTGCATTTACGAAAAACATTAACGTAGACGAGAGGTGAGCGCACCTTAGTTCCGGCTCCAGTGTTGTGGCACCGCCAGTCTGCAATTTGTATTTAAGTTGCTGAACATGCCATTAAGTGTCAGGGGCCCAAGACTGTTCAACTGCCTCCCATCATACATAAGGGGGATTACTAATAGATCCTGACTGTCTTGAAGAAGGCGCTGGACAGGCACCTAAAGTCAGTACTTGATCAGCCAGGCTGTGGTTCGTGCATCGGTTTATGTGTGGCCAGCAGTAACAGGCTGGTTGATAAGACCCTACACAACCTACTGCTATTTGCAATGGCTGTCTGACTGTCCCACCAAGGAGGGACAAGCCCATAGCAACACCTGTTATTAGGACGATAAATGCATTCCCTTGAGATGTTTATTAATTTCTAATATATATTCATTGTCGTCTGTTTGTCGTTATATTCCAACAGATTGATAATTAATTTTTAGAGTGAACTCTGTTATACAGTGGTACCTCGAGTTTCGTACAGCTCCCAACTCGAACAATTACGTAAGTGTATTTTTGTAAGTGCTTTTGTAAGTGTATTTTTGTAAGTGCTTTTGTAAGTGTATTTTTGTAAGTGCTTTTGTAAGTATATTTTGGGGGTCTGAAATGGACTAATCTAATTTACATTATTCCTTATGGGAACAAATTCGTTCGGTATCGGCACTTGAACAGCCGTCTGGAACAAATTAAGTTCGTAACTTGAGGTACCGCTGTAATTTCGTATTCTTCATATTTTTTTTTTATATTATCATAATTCTTGTGATCTACTCATTCTATCTTTATCATCTTTTATTCAATATTTTATATAATTTGTTTTATGTGTCATTTTTGTATAATTTTTATCTGCAACATTTTATTTTTTATATTAATGTAATATTATTGATAAGGTAACGAAAAGACCCCAATGGAAATAAGTCACTCTGTCTGACTTGGGTTATTGTAGGTTCTCTACACATATGCTGCTGTGTATGATATAATGTGTAACTGTACTTGAATGTGGTTGCAGGGGTCGAGACTCAGCTCCTGGCCCTGCCTCTTCACTGATTGCTACTAGGTCCTCTCTCCCTGCTCCATGAGCTTTATCATATCTCACCTTAAAGCTATGTATGGTTCCTGCCTCCACTACATTACTTTCTAGGCTATTCCACTTCCTGACAACTCTATGACTGAAGAAATACTTCCTAACATCCCTTTGACTCATCTGAGTCTTCATCTTCCAATTGTGACCTCTTGTTGCTGTGTCCCATCTCTGGAACATCCTGTCTCTGTCCACCTTGTCTGTTCCACGCAGTATTTTGTATGTCGTTATCATGTCTCTCCTAACCCTCCTGTCCTCCAGTGTCGTCAGGCCGATTTCCCTTAACCTTGTCACAAACCTTTGCACTTTCTCTAATTTCTTGACATTCTTTCTCAAGTGTGGGTTCCAAATAGGTGCTGCATACTCCAGTACAGTGTCTTGAATGATTCCTTACTAAGGTATCGGAACGCTGCTCTCAGGTTTGCCAGGCGCCCATATGCTGCAGCAGTTATCTGGTTGATGTGTGCCTCAGGAGATGTGCTCGGTGTTATACTCACCCCAAGATCTTTCTCCTTGAGCGAGGTTTGCAGTCTTTGGCCACCTAGCCTATACTCCATCTGCGGTATTCTTTGCCCTTCCTCAATCTTCATGACTTTGCATTTGGCGGGGATAAATTCGAGAAGCCAGTTGCTGGACCCTGTGTCCAGCCTGTCCAGGTTTCTTTGTAGTCCTGTCTGATTTAATTCTCCTCATTAACTTCACATCATCTAAAAACAAGGACACTTTTGAGTCTAACCCTTCCATCATGTCGTTCATATATACCAGAAATAGTGCTGGTCCTAAGACCGACCCCTGTGGGACCCCGCTCATCACAGGTGCCCACTTTGATACCTCATCATGTACCATGACTCGTTGTTACCTTCCAGTCAGGTATTGTCTGATCCATTGTAGCGCCCTTCCTGTTATATGCGCCTGATCCTCTAGCTTCTGCACCAATCTCCTGTGAGTTACTGTGTCGAATGCCTTCTTGCAGTCTAAGAAGATGCAATCAACCCACCCCTCTCTCTCGTGTCTTACTTCTGTTACTTTATCATAAAACTCCAGTAGGTTTGTGACACAGGATTTGCCTTCTATAAATCCATACTGGTTGGCGTTTATGCTCTTGTTCCCTTCCAGGTGCTGCACCTCTCTCCTGATAATTTTCTCCATGACTTTGCATACTATACACATCAGTGACACTGGTATTTATGTATACTGTATTTATGTATACCTGAATAAACTTACCTTGATCCAGCACCAGGCCTGATCACAGACCAGGCCACAGGGGTGCTGACCCCCGAAACCCTCTCCAGGTAATCAGTTTAAACAGAGACGTGTCGATCTTATTTCTGCCAATAACAAAGTAAGTTTGATTAGATTTAGGTAGGTTAGGTAAGGTTTGGTTAGGTTAGGTTAGCTTTAGATAGGTTATCTTTTGTTAGGTTAGTTTTAGCTAGGTTAAATTAGGTTAGCTTTAGTTAAGTTAGGTTAGGTTAGGTTTTGTTAGTGCCCCCCACCTTGGCATGGTCCATGACCAAGTCTGGTGGTAGATCAGGGACTGATCAACGAGGTTGTTACTGCTGGTTGCATGTAAACCAACGTGGGAACCACAGCCCGCCTAGTCAGGTACTGACTTTCTGTCCAGCTCCCTCTTGAAGACAACCAGGGATCTTGAAGACAACCAGGGGTCTATTGGTAATCCCCCTTATGTTTGCTGGGAGGCAGTTGAACAGTCTTGGGCCCCTGACACTTCTTGTGTTGTCTCATAGCATACTCTTGGCACCCTTGCTTTTCATTTGGGGCATGTTCGTGTTCTATAGATGTTTTGCCATCCTGTGGCTTTATAAATACATAGACATAATCTGAAGACTATAAAAATATATATAAAGGCTAGTAAAAGATGAGATAGTCAGTCCCTCAGTTTAGGTGTTGAAACTGGGGACAGTAGAAACCAAACTCACAAAATCGTAATGACACAATTGCAAACAAACCATACCAGGGGCAGGGATAGAACCCGCGGTCAGAGTCTCAAAACTCCAGACCGTCGCGTTAGCCACTGGACCAGCTAGCCACAATAAGATTTGTCCAGCTAGGTATATTTCTACACCATAGGAAGGTTAGCATAGGCTAACGCGACGGTCTGGAGTTTTGAGACTCTCTGATCGTGGATTCTATCCCTGTCCGTGGTATGGTTAGTAGAAACCAAGATAATCTGCATGATTATAGGCTATTCTGTGTAGTAGATAATATAATGTAAGTCTGTGTAATATCATAAATAACAAAATTTACTGTATTCATTTGGTACAGTAACGAAGCAAATTGGACGTTTCTATTACACATGATTATGTGTTTATGGTCTGACTGACCTTAATACAAGTTGATAAGTAAGACGCAGGTGGAACGGTTAGTTATCTTTATTCTGAAGCTTTTTGAATACACAGAATTCTTTCTTTTAACCCGTAAACGGTCCAAGCAGATCTACGTTCACATGTGTACTGCTACAAAAATAGATCTACGTTTTTTTACATATTTTCAAATATAACAAAAAAAAGTAGATCAAAGTTTTTTTACACATTTTCAAATGTAAAAAAACAAAAAGAAGATCTACTTTTTTTACATACTTTCAAATGTTGAAAAAACGTATATATACGTTTGGACCGTTTACGAGTTAAACGCTTGCTGTTTCCCACTGAGGCAAGGTGAACCAAAAAATGAAGAAATACATTCACCATCATTGTCTTGCCAGAGGGGTGCCGATAAGAAATATCTTCACCCATCCTTGAGAGTGCAGGCACTGTACTTCCTATGAACAATGAACTTCATCAGTCGAGTATAATGGCGACAGTGGGGATATCTGATTGATACACGAATGTCTTATTTATATAATTGTTGGTATTACATAACATTCAGTGGCAGTGCCATTGTAAGAATTAAAATTATAGTGGCACTGCTCTAAAATTATAGTGGCACTGCTCTAAAATTATAGTGGCACTGCTCTAATTATTAATATTATAGTGGCACTCTTCTATTAAAATTATTATAGAAGCATTGTTTTGGTAATTAAAATTATTGAAGAAATGTCTTAGGAACGATGGCACTGTCGCGGTTTGGTCAAGTTTTTGGTCGCTGGAAAGGTGCCATCATCGGCATGATTCACGTCAAGGCTCTACCAGGTGAGTTGTGTGTCATGTTTTACACTAACATATGCACATAAGTGAAGGAAACTTACGACAACGTGTGTGACTATAGGTGATCCTCGCTTTACGAGGTTTGACTTGTACAATGGTTTGACTTACAATATTTTGACTTTATGATTGTTCAACTTATGATATTTTGCCTGAAATGCTCCGCATAGCTGTGGACTTTCTGCATGCACAGATAAATGTCGCTCATCTCTGTACAAACATTGCTTCACGCTGAAATAAAATATCATTATTGTGTGCAGGTTATTTATTCAGTGACGGTAGTTGTTTATATATTTATCATATCATTGTCAACTTACGATATTTACAACTTACGATGTTTACAAGTCACGACATTTTGAACCTAAAATATTTACAACTCATGATATTTTCAACTTAAGATGAGTTAGATCTGTGTGTGACTTGAAAAAGCCCACTGTGTGGGCGAAACGTTGTCAATAAAGGATCACATTAAACTGCATATGTGTTTGTTTCCATTAGGATGAGTTAGTTGGAACGTAGCCCCATTGTAAGCTGAGGACCACCTGTACCGGTACCCCTCTTTATTTTCCATATTGATTGCAGTATAACTATAAACTGTGTGTATAGTACATGAGGTATACAGTAGAGAGTGTTTTTGAGCATTTTTCTGATATATCGGAGACTCGGACAATTACTCCCTGCTACTTCATTGTATTGAGGGCTTATTGAACTGTGTTGGTGTGTGATCCTTTTGGGTTTAGTGCTTAACTTGGTTATATTATTATTATTGAAGTGTACTTGTATGGGTATAATCACCGGTAGTTTTTCTTTTGAAAGTGTTTTAATAAAATAAGTCGTCTTGGATTTATTTTTTTTTTTGAATGGTAAAAAAAAAAAAGTTGTCTTGGATTTGAAAATAAATGGTATAAAATACCGACACAATGGAAACATAAACACACATGCAGTTTAATGTGATCCTTTATTGACAACGTTTCGCCCACACAGTGGGCTTTTTCAAGTCACAAACAGATCTACCTGGGGAGGAAGGTACGGGAGTATTTATAGTCGCGTACCTTCCTCCCCAGGTAGATCTGTTTGTGACTTGAAAAAGCCCACTGTGTGGGCGAAACATTGTCAATAAAGGATCACATTAAACTGCATGTGTGTTTGTTTCCATTGTCTAGGATTTACATTTTTATTTGAATGGTAAAACAGGTTGTCTTTGATTTACATTTCTGTTTGTTTTGGATTTGCATTTCTATTCGAATGGTAAAAAAAAGTTAAATTACAGTTTACAATTTAATTTGAATAGCAAAAAAAAGTTGGTTTTCAATTTACATTTATTCAAATAGCAGAAAAGTCATTTTCAATTTACATTTTTACTCAAATGGAAAAAAAAAACATCATTTATGCTTTCATTTGAATGTTAAGTTTGATAATTTGCACCACCGCAGGTACGCCACTGAACCAGTATGGGGTCGACCAGTTGGTAGAGATGGCATGTACCGAGGCCCAGATTTACAAGGAGGCTCATGTTGTAAGTGTTTTGTTTACATTGTTCTTGTTATTTCTGATTGTTGGATGTTCTTGTTCTTTCTGATTGCTGGACGTTCTTGTTATTTGTAATTGTCGAGCATTCTTCTTATTTCTGATTGTTGGACGTTCTTATTATTTCTGATTGTTGGACATTCTTGTTATTTCTGAATGTCAGGTGTTCTTGTTATTTCTGATTGCTGGACATTCTTGTTGTTTCTGAGTGCCAGAGATTCTTATTTCTAATTGCTGATTGGTATGAAAATAACCCCTCACACTTGTATTTATTTTATAAACTATAGAAAATCCATTAAAATTAATAAGATAAGGCACTTTTACTGCAAATTAATATATTTTAACCAAAAATGTCCTATTTTTAGTACAGTAAGTCCTTGACCTACAGACACATTGAGAATCTTCTGTATTGTGTATATCATTGTTATTTTTTTTATTTTATTATCACACTGGCTGATTCCCACCAAGGCAGGGTGGCCCGAAAAAGAATAACTTTCACCATCATTCACTCCATCACTGTCTTGCCAGAAGGGTGCTTTACACTACAGTTTTTAAACTGCAACATTAACACCCCTCCTTCAGAGTGCAGGCACTGTACTTCCCATCTCCAGGACTCAAGTCCGGCCTGCCGGTTTCCCTGAACCCCTTCATAAATGTTACTTTGCTCACACTCCAACAGCACATCAAGTATTAAAAACCATTTGTCTCCATTCACTCCTATCAAACACGCTCACGCATGCCTGCTGGAAGTCCAAGCCCCTCGCACACAAAACCTCCTTTACCCCCTCCCTCCAACCTTTCCTAGGCCGACCCCTACCCCGCCTTCCTTCCACTACAGACTGATACACTCTTGAAGTCACTCTGTTTCGCTCCATTCTCTCTACATGTCCGAACCACCTCAACAACCCTTCCTCAGCCCTCTGGACAACAGTTTTGGTAATCCCGCACCTCCTCCTAGCTTCCAAACTACGAATTCTCTGCATTATATTCACACCACACATTGCCCTCAGACATGACATCTCCACTGCCTCCAGCCTTCTCCTCGCTGCAACATTCATCACCCATGCTTCACACCCATACAAGAGCGTTGGTAAAACTATACTCTCATACATTCCCCTCTTTGCCTCCAAGGACAAAGTTCTTTGTCCCCACAGACTCCTAAGTGCACCACTCACCCTTTTCCCCTCATCAATTCTATGATTCACCTCATCTTTCATAGACCCATCCGCTGACACATCCACTCCCAAATATCTGAATACATTCACCTCCTCCATACTCTCTCCCTCCAATCTGATATCCAATCTTTCATCACCTAATCTTTTTGTTATCCTCATAACCTTACTCTTTCCTGTATTCACTTTTAATTTTCTTCTTTTGCACACCCCACCAAATTCATCCACCAATCTCTGCAACTTCTCTTCAGAATCTCCCAAGAGCACAGTGTCATCAGCAAAGAGCAACTGTGACAACTCCCACTTTATGTGTAATTCTTTATCTTTTAACTCCACACCTCTTGCCAAGACCCTCGTATTTACTTCTCTTACAACCCCATCTATAAATATATTAACCACGGTGACATCACACATCCTTGTCTAAGGCCTACTTTTACTGGGAAATAATTTCCCTCTTTCCTACATACTCTAACTTGAGCCTCACTATCCTCGTAAAAACTCTTCACTGCTTTCAGTAACCTACCTCCTATACCATACACCTGCATCATCTGCCACATTGCCTCCCCTATCTACCCTGTCATACACCTTTTCCAAATCCATAAATGCCACAAAGACCTCTTTAGCCTTATCTAAATACTGTTCACTTATATGTTTCACTGTAAACACCTGGTCCACACACCCCTACCTTTCCTAAAGCCTCCTTGTTCATCTGCTATCCTATTCTCCGTCTTACTCTTAATTCTTTCAATAATAACTCTACCATACACTTTACCAGGTATACTCAACAGACTTATCTCCCTATAATTTTTGCACTCTCTTTTGTCCCCTTTGCCTTTATACAAAGGAACTATGCATGCTCTCTGCCAATCCCTAGGTACCTTACCCTCATCCATACATTTATTAAATAATTGCACCAACCACTCCAAAACTATATCCCCACCTGCTTTTAACATTTCTATCTTTATCCCATCAATCCCGGCTGCCTTACCCCCTTTCATTTTACCTACTGCCTCACGAACTTCCCCCACACTCACAACTGGCTCTTCCTCACTCCTACAAGATGTTATTCCTCCTTGCCCTATACACGAAATCACAGCTTCCCTATCTTCATCAACATTTAACAATTCCTCAAAATATTCCGTCCATCTTCCCAATACCTCTAACTCTCCATTTAATAACTCTCCTCTCCTATTTTTAACTGACAAATCCATTTGTTCTCTAGGCTTCCTTAACTTGTTAATCTCACTCCAAAACTTTTTCTTATTTTCAACAAAATTTGTTGATAACATCTCACCCACTCTCTCATTTGCTCTCTTTTTACATTGCTTCACCACTCTCTTAACCTCTCTCTTTTTCTCCATATACTCTTCCCTCCTTGCATCACTTCTACTTTGTAAAAACTTCTCATATGCTAACTTTTTCTCCCTTACTACTCTCTTTACATCATTCCACCAATCACTCCTCTTCCCTCCCGCACCCACTTTCCTGTAACCACAAACTTCTGCTGAACACTCTAACATTACATTTTTAAACCTACCCCATACCTCTTCGACCCCATTGCCTATGCTCTCATTAGCCCATCTATCCTCCAATAGCTGTTTATATCTTACCCTAACTGCCTCCTCTTTTAGTTTATAAACCTTCACCTCTCTCTTCCCTGATGCTTCTATTCTCCTTGTATCCCATCTACCTTTTACTCTCAGTGTAGCTACAACTAGAAAGTGATCTGATATATCTGTGGCCCCTCTATAAACATGTACATCCTGAAGTCTACTCAACAGTCTTTTATCTACCAATACATAATCCAACAAACTACTGTCATTTCGCTCTACATCATATCTTGTATACTTATTTATCCTCTTTTTTCTTAAAATATGTATTACCTATAACTAAACCCTTTTCTATACAAAGTTTAATCAAAGGGCTCCCATTATCATTTACACCTGGCACCCCAAACTTACCTACCACACCCTCTCTAAAAGTTTCTCCTACTTTAGCATTCAGGTCCCCTACCACAATTACTCTCTCACTTGGTTCAAAGGCTCCTATACATTCACTTAACATCCAAAATCTCTCTCTCTCCTCTACATTCCTCTCTTCTCCAGTTGCATACACGCTTATTATGACCCACTTTTCGCATCCAACCTTTACTTTAATCCACATAATTCTTGAATTTACACATTCATATTCTCTTTTCTCCTTCCATAACTGATCATTCAACATTACTGCTACCCCTTCCTTTGCTCTAACTCTCTCAGATACTCCAGATTTAATCCCATTTATTTCCCCCCACCGAAACTCCCCTACCCCCTTCAGCTTTGTTTCGCTTAGGGCCAGGACATCCAACTTCTTTTCATTCATAACATCAGCAATCATCTGTTTCTTGTCATCCGCACTACATCCACGCACATTCAAGCATCCCAGTTTTATAAAGTTTTTCTTCTTCTCTTTTTTAGTAAATGTCTACAGGAGAAGGGGTTACTAGCCCATTGCTCCCGGCATTTTAGTCGCCTCATACGACACGCATGGCTTATGGAGGAAAGATTCTTTTCCACTTCCTCATGGACAATAGAAGAAATAAAGAAGAACAAGAGCTATTTAGAAAAAGGAGAAAAACCTAGATGTATGTATATATATATATGCATGTGCATGTCTGTGAAGTGTGACCAAAGTGTAAGTAGGAGTAGCAAGATATCCCTGTTATCTAGCATGTTTATGAGACAGAAAAAGAAACCAGCAATCCTACCATCATGCAAAACAGTTACAGGTTTCTGTTTCACAGTCATCTGGCAGGACGGTAGTACTTCCCTGGGTGGTTGCTGTCTACCAACCTACTACTATCATTATTGTGTACATGTATACAGTGGACCCCCGGTTTACGATATTATTTCATTCCAGAAGTATGTTCAGGTGTCAGCACTGAACGAATTTGTTCCCATAAGGAATACTGTGAATTAGATTAGTCCATTTCAGACCCCCAAACATACACATACAAACGCACTTACATAAATACACTTACATAACTGGTCGCATTGGGAGCTGATCGTAAACCGGGGGTCCACTGTATTATTATTATTATTATTATTATTTACACAATTCAGGAGGTCCCCGATGTGTTCGTAAATTGAAGACTTCCTTTATTATAAATTATGAAAACTACGCCTTCAAGATGATGGAATGATTACATTCGTCTTCACGTCTCTTATTCTTCTACGAACTTTTCTCTACTCGACTGAAGAAGCCTGCTGTGTAGGTGAAACATTTTGAAATAAAGATACCTAACTGTTGCACATGTGTCTTACCTAACATTATGAATTATACACAATTCAGGAGGTCCCCAACATGTTCTTAAGTCAAGGACTTCCTGTATTACACTAAGACTGACATATCCTCTGGTCCGGTTTCCACCATTTCGGTTATCCGCAGTTGACCGTAGCCCGAAAATAAGCCTTAATTTTGCTTAATAATGGCACCATAGTGATAAAATACTAATTCTCCACTTATTATTTGCAATTCATCAATTAAACTTTATAACCGGTCTGTATAAGTTGTATCATGTACTTGTAGAAATAAATATTTAATGTCAATTTTTTCTTTTGTTTTCAGGACGGAGTTTTGGTGGAGAATATGTTTGATGTGCCTTATGTTAAGAGGTTATCACTAGGACCTGAAGTTGTTGCTTGCATGACCAAAGTTTGTTGTGAGGTGCGAAGAATCATCCCACGGAGTGTACCCTGTGGTGTTCAGGTACAGTACATACTCAGGAATGCATGTACACTGGACCCCCGGTTAACGATATTTTTTCATTCCAGAAGTATGTTCAGGTGCCAGTACTGACCGAATTTGTTCCCATAAGGAATATTGTGAATTAGGTTAGTCCATTTCAGACCCCCAAACATACACGTACAAACACACTTACATAAATACACTTACATAATTGGTCACATTGGGAGCTGATCGTTAAGCGGGGGTCCACTGTAGTATGAAACTGATGAAGCTTCAGCTTCAGGGCCCCTAATCCCGGAGGGGCCCCAGAAACAATTTCATGATATCTTTATTTCTACAAGTACATGTACAAGGTATACAGACCATAGCTGACGTCAGTGACATACTACTATATAGAAAGCTGCTTGTTATGCTGAGCATTTGCCGCAAATTAGGTCAGTTTTGTCCCAGGATGCAACCTGCACTGGTTGATTAACACCCAGGTACCTATTTTACTGATTGGTGAATATGAACAGCAGGTGTCTCAAGGAAACATGTCCTGATGTTTCCACCCGTACCAGGGCATCGATCCCTGGACCTCAGTGTGTTAGCTGAGTGCATTAGCAATTGAGTTATTAAAGGGGCCCCATAGTAGTTCAAACTTCAGGACCCCTCACCCCAGAGGGGCCCCACAAGCAACTTTAGTCCACGTTGTTCAAGCCTCTCCTGACTTTGACGGAGTTCCGTTCCTAAGACCACGTCAGTAAATGAATTCATTGCTAAGCAAGGAGTATGTTGTAATGGTAGTGAGTTTGTCAACCATCTTTGATATTGTTTTAATGTCACCTTTGTACCATTTATAACATTTCTGGTATTTTTTTAAATGTTTATACAGTAGTGTACTGTATATTGTAATCAATAGAATAGAGGAAATCAGCTCTAATATACATTATTTAGGTATGTATGCTGGTTAGAGAGCCCGTCGTAAGTCCGAGTCATCGGTAAACAAATATGTCACTAGGTGAAGAGAGGCTGTATGTTATTTTGCCCTTAGTCATTCTTATGAGAGGAACATTATGATCTTATGTACATATATGTAATGTTTATTTCCGTGTAGTCTTAAGTTGAGCTTGCCCAAAATACAGTGGAACCTCAAAAATCGAACTGCTCCTAACTCAACCAATTATGTAAGTGTATTTTTGTAAGTGCTTTTATAAGTGTATTTTTGAGGGTTTGGAATGGACTAATCTAATTTACATTATTTCTGATGGGAATAAATTCATTCGGTAACAGCACTTGGACAGCCTTCTCGACTGAAGAAAGTTCGATGTTTGAGGTTCCACTGTTCTTTGCATAACCATAGGCTTTTTGCATGCATTCGTATGTCACCCACTGCTATATAAGCATTCCTGTATAAACATTCCTATGTAAACATTGACTTTGACTTCTTGACTGTTTAGGTCCATTCATGACAGAGTTAAGGCACATTCTTGACAGCATTGCAGGACAAGTTGTCAGTGAATTGTTCCAGCCATGATATTATCAACATTTATTCTATATATAATTTGTGATACTCAGTGAAGAAGCAGTAAGTCGGTAAGATCACCTGTTAAATACGTGCAATTTAGGCAGTACAGATGATATATAACCCGCATGTGCCATATTTTACACCATCGAAGATGCTATTTTTTCCCCCAAGTTTTGAAAATTTCCCGTACGTCTTGAAAGCCGAAGTACCATTTATCTTTTCTTTTCCAATATTCAGCCAATCAGGATTGAGGATGCCAACACTGGAGCATCTTGTTCACTGTAAAATACAGCGAACAGAAAACAAACATTTATTTTGTTTGTGCAGTATACAATTACAGCCTCTCCTCACTTAACAACAGGCTTCCGTTCCTAAGAGTAGGTCAGTAAGTGAATTGGTCATTAAGCGAGGAGCATACTGTAATGGTCATGGGTTTGTGTCAGCTATCTTTAAATATTGTTTTAATATCACCTTTGCACCGTTTATAACATATTTAGTATGTTTTTAAATGTTTATACAGTAGTGTACTTTATACTATAATAAACAGAATAAAGGAAATCAACTCTAACATACATAGGTTTGCATATTGGTTGGAGAGCTGGTCGTAAGTCTAAGTTGTCGGTAAATAAGTACATCGCTAAGTGAGGAGAGGCTGTAGTGTAGTTTACATGTAGTAAAATATTGTTAAGTGCAAAGAAAGCCACTAGCATGCGCGATTATTATCATAGGGAGCGCTAAATCCATAGGGATTATACAGCACCTGTGGGGGCGGGGGGAGGGGATGGAAGCACTCTGGAGCGGAATGCCTCGGCATGATAGTGACTTTCTTTTCACTTGCAAATCAGCATTGTAATTAAACATTTTAAACTATGCATGGAAATAGACTCCTTATAACATGTCAGTCACATGTTGTGAACTTTGCAAAAAAATAAAAATTTGAATTTGAATGAGCATTTCAGGCAGATTAATTCTAAGGCCTATAGACTAGCCCTCAGTGTGAGGGCTAAGTGAACTATCAATCGAATTATGGTATTGATGAGTTGGTTTTGTTTCATATAGCATAATGTTAGTGTTGTTAAGTTACGGAGATGACGTGATTTTTATTTTTTTTTTATAACACGTTGGCTGTCTCCCATTGAGGAAGGGTGACCTGAAAAAAAAAAAAAAAAAAAAAAGCACTTCCAATGTCATTCACCCTATCACTGTCTTTGCAGAGGCACTCAGATATAACAGTTTAAATGTCACTCCAAACAGCTGGTATCCCAGACCCCTCCCTCAGGGTGCAGGCATTGTACTTCCCACCAGAACTCAAGTCTCTTACTGCTGGGAGATTTCAACCTGAGACACCTAGCTATTAAATCTCTGCACCAAATTCACTTTAAACCAACAAATATTAGAGCCTACAAGACAAGAAAATATGCTGGAATTCATCTTCACTAACAACGACAATCTGATACGTAATATAACCTTATCAAAGACAATACACTCAGATCACAACATAATAGAGGTACAGACATGTATGCACAGGGCTCCAGACCAGCAATATATGATCAGTCATGAAAGTCTCTTCACAAAATTCAACTTCAATAACAAAAACATACAATGGGAACAAGTCAACCATGCCCTAAATGAAACAACCTGGGAACTTATCCGAAACAACACGGATCCGAACCTTTGCCTAGAAAAAAAAATTAACTCTATGGCACTTGAGGTCTCTATGCACATTCCAGTAAGAGAAGATGTAAACTAGAAAGACAGAGATGCTCCCTATACAGACGAAGGTGGAGAATCACAGAGCTGCTGAGAGGGGCCAATATATCTGAAATATGAAGGGAGGCACTGGTCACAGAACTAGAAAATATCAAACTTAAGCTTAAGGAATCTTACAGGAGACGAAAATCTCAGGAAGAACTAAAATCCATAAAGGAAATTGAAAAAACCCAAAATACTTCTTCTCTTATACCAAATCTTATGGTAAAACAACATCCAATATTGGGCCGCTGCTTAGGCAAGATGAGATATACACAGATGACAACCAAGAAATGGCTGAGATACTGAAGTCCCAGTACAACTCGGTGTTTAGCGAGCCATTACCCAGACTAAGCGTCAACAGTCTAAATGAATTGTTTATGACCGAGACTCATAATTGGGTCAATTAAAAAATCTCTGATATTATCCTAACACCACAAGACTTTGAAAAGGGAATTAAGGACTTGCGCATGCACTCTGCCCCAGGCCCAGACTTGTGGAACTCCGTGGTCCCTTCAGCTTTCTATGGAGAGGGAGCATGGACACGCAGGTCATCCCACACTCGCTAAAAACAACAGACATAGCCCCACTCCACAAAGGTGGCAGTAAAGCACTTGCCAAGAACTGTAGACTAATAGCACTAGTGTCGCCAACCACCTAGATACCCGTAAGTTACACAACCCAGGTCAACATAGGTGTAGAGCAGGTTGCTCCTGTCTGTCCCAGCT